>NC_080379.1:51759527-52035647 GCF_014773155.1 Arachis stenosperma | reverse complement strand
TTGGAGGGGAGGATCTTCCTTTATCAAGAGGAAGAGAAAATGCTTAAGAAGGAGGTCGCCGAGCTAAGGGAGGAGAGGACCCGGCTTCAGGAGAGGGAGAAGAGGTTGATGGGCCAGTGTGCCATAGCAGAGGGTCTTAAGGAGAAGGTGAAGCAGAACTATGTCTGGCTCGTTGGGCAAAACATCGATCTAAACCGGGAGCTGGCAAGAGGTCGGGAGGCCTACCAGGACCTGGAGGATTCAATGGCTGAGAGTTCGGAGGAGGATGCTTGGAGGATTTTTAAGGAGCAGGTCAGAGTTATTGCTCCTAATCTGGACCTTTCTCCTCTTGACCCTCACAAAATTGTGGTGAATGGGGCCATTGTCTTTCCTCCTTATCCTAAGACGGACTCCGACCTGAAGGCCTGTGGACAAAGACTGACAGAGTCCCCTCCTCGTTAGGATCTACAAAAGGGGTCTCAGCCGATGTGTTCATATGCTCCGACCCCTGCTACTGAAGAAGCCGTTCTGTCTTTACCTACTGCAGATCTGACCTCTCATCCTGCTGGTGATTCCCTTCCTTCTTCAACTTAATTGATTCAAGCTACTTGGGGCCCGACTTGTGGGCCCCTTTCATGAACAATTTTATTATTTTGTTGCTTTGTGGTGGTTGCTCCTGACTCTTTCTAGCCTTTTATCACCATAAACAAAAAACGCCTTTAATGTTTTGCCCTTTTTTGGATAAGGGCTTTTAAGATTTGTTGGTGTGCATGCTTTTTATTTTTATTCTGTTAGGTTTTTACAAAAAGAACTCTTTTGATCTTTTTTGGAAAAAACATTTTATCTTGGCGAGCTGTGTTTTGTCTAAGTTATTTGGATTTTTCAAAGACTTGAGACATCTCCTGGCTTTTTTTTATGGTTTTTCCTTTCATCTCTTTTTTATGTTCCTCATAAATCCAAATTTTCTTACTTGGATTGTTCATAACTTAGGCTATTTTCGCGATGCATTTCAATTCTTCTTGGTTTTTCTGACGTTTTGGTCGTAATATTTCCGAGTTACATGATCTGCTTTTATAACCTCTTTACACCGACTTGTACCTTGTCGTTTTATCCTGCCGACCACGTAGGTCGGGCATGGGATTTTTACGTTTTGTCAAACTTAAGTCGGTGCGTTTTGTAGAAAAAATGATAATAACTTAATGGAATTTACAAAGAGATGTAGAAAAAGATCTTTATTTATTGGTAAAGGTAATTTTTGCTATTAAGGGGTTAGAAATTATTTCTCCTTAGCCTCCACTTTGATGCCTCGTTAAAACCCCCTTCAGGAAAAACCCTTCTTTTTGTGAAACAACCCTGAAGTCGGGAAAAAGAGTACATCAGGGAGTGGAGTTCACTTTTAACTATAGTACCTTTTCATATTACAAGCATGCCACGACCTAGGTAATTCGATGCCGTTCAAGTCGGTCACCTTGTAGTAGTCTTTTCCTAGGATCTCCCTAATTTTGTATAGCCCTTTCTAGTTGGCAGCAAGCTTTCCATCCCCAGACTTGTTAACTCTAATGTCGTTTCTAATCAAGACCAAGTCGTCTGAAGCGAAGTTTCTTTGAATGACTTTCTTGTTGTATCTGTTCGTCATCCTTTGCTTTAGCCCTGCTTCTCTTATTTGGGCTTGTTCTTGGACTTTGGAAAGTAGCTCTAGTTCCTCTTTGTGCCCTTGTACGTTGCCAACCTTGTCGTAGAAGTTCACCCTGGGACTTTGCTCATTGATTTCTACTGGTATCATGGCTTCTATGACATAAGCAAGTCAGAAGGACGTTTCCCCCGTGGCAGACTGAGGTGTAGTCTGATATGCCCATAGCACTTGAGGGAGTTCCTCAGCCCATACTCCCTTTACCTCTTGTAACCTTTTCTTCAACCCTGCCAGTATAACTTTATTAGCTGCCTCGATGATGAGCGGATAATTTATACGCTTTTTGGCATTGTTTTTAGGTAGTTTTTAGTAAGTTCAAGCTACTTTTAGGGATGTTTTCATTAGTTTTTATGTTAAATTCATATTTCTGGACTTTACTATGTGTTTGTGTGTTTTTCTATGATTTCAGGTAATTTCTGGCTGAAATTGAGGGACTTGAGCAAAACTCTGATAGGAGGCTGACAAAGGACTGCTGATGCTGTTGGAATCTGACCTCCCTGCACTCAAAATGGATTTTCTGGAGCTACAGAACTCTAAATGGCAAGCTCTCAACGGCGTTGGAAAGTAGACATCCAGAGCTTTTCAGCATATATAATAGTCCATAATTTATTCGGGAATTGACGATCTAAACTGGCGCTCAACGCCAGTTCCATGTTGCTGTCTGGAGTCAAACGCCAGAAATACGTCACAACCCAGAGTTGAACGCCCGAAACACGTTACAACTTGGCGTTCAACTCCAATAAAAGTCTCAGCTCGTGGATAGACCAAGCTCAGCCCAAACATACACCAAGTGGACCCCGGAAGTGGATTCATGCATCAATTACTTACTTCTGTAAACCCTAGTAGCTAGTTTATTATAAATAGAACTTTTTACTAGTGTATCAGACCTCTTGGGACGATTAGTTCTCAGATCATGGGGGCTGGCCTCTCGGCCATGCCTGGACCTCTCACTTGTGTATTTTCAACGGTGGAGTTTCTACACACCATAGATTAAGGGTGTGGAGCTCTGCTGTACCTCAAGTTTTAATACAATTACTACTCTTTTCCTATAAACTTCATTTATTCCTGTTCTAAGATATTTGTTGCACTTCAACTTGATGAATGTGATGATCCATGACACTCATCATCATTCTCACCTATGAACGCATGTGACTGACAACCACTTTCGTTCTACCTTAGACCGGGCGCATATCTCTTGGATTCCTTAATCAGAATCTTCGTGGTATAAGCTAGAATTGATGGCGGCATTCATGAGAATCCGGAAAGTCTAAACCTTGTCTGTGGTATTCTGAGTAGGATCCCGGGATTGAATGACTGTGACGAGCTTTAAACTCCTGAAGGCTGGGCGTTAGTGACAGACGCAAAAGAATCAAGGGATTCTATTCCAACCTGATTGAGAACCGACAGATGATTAGCCGTGCTGTGACAGAGCATTTGGACCTTTTTCACTGAGAGGATGGGATGTAGCCATTGACAATGGTGATGCCCTACATACAGCTTGCCATGGAAAGGAGTAAGAAGGATTGAAGGAATAAGTAGAAAAGTAGAAAAAGAAAGGGCACAGTATCTCCATACGCTTATCTGAAATTCCCACCATTAATTTACATAAGTATTTCTATCCTTTTTTTATTTATCTTTTAAATATCTAATCCAAATACATTTGAATCCTCCTGACTGAGATTTACAAGGTGACCATAGTTGCTTCATACCAACAATCTCCGTGGGATCGACCCTTACTCACGTAAGGTATTACTTGGACGACCCAGTGCACTTGCTGGTTAGTTGTGCAGAGTTGTGAATTGAATTTTAGACACCGTGATATTGAGCACCAAGTTTTTGGAGCCATTACCGGGGATTGTTTCGAGTTAGAAAAGAATGAATCACAATTTCGTGCACCAAGTTTTTGGCGCCGTTGCCGGGGATTGTTCGAGTATGGACAACTGACGGTTGATCCTGTTGCTCAGATTAGGTAATTTTCTTTTTATTTTCTTTTCAAAAAGTTTTCAAAATTTTTCTCTTATTTTTGTTTTTCTATAGAATATTTCGAAAAAAATTAATAAAAATACAAAAAAATTAGAAAATCATAAAAACCAAAAATATTTTGTGTTTCTTGTTTGAGTCTTGAGTCAATTTTTAAGTTTGGTGTCAATTGCATGCTTAAAAAAAATTTTTCTAGCATATTTTCGAAAATTCCATGCATTCAAAGTGTTCTTCATGATCTTCAAGTTGTTCTTGGTAAGTCTTCTTGTTCGATCTTGACGTTTTCTTGTTTTGTGTTATTTGTTATTTTTCATATGCATTTTTTGTTTATTAGAGTCCATGCATTACAGATTTATCTTGCATATTTTCTTTGCATCAAAAATTTTTCAAAATTATGTTCTTGATGTTCATCATGATCTTCAAAGTGTTCTTGGTGTTCATCTTGACATTCATAGCATTCTTGCATGCATTCATTGTTTTAATCTAAAAATTTCATGCATTGAGTATTTTTGTTGTTTTTCTCTCTCATCATTAAAAATTCAAAAATAAAAAAAAAATCTTTTCCTTTTTTCTCTCAAAATTTCGAAAATTTGGGTTGACTTAGTAAAAAATTTTCAAAATTAGTTGTTTCTTACAAGTCAAGTCAAATTTTCAAATTTTAAAAATCTTATCTTTTCAAAATCTTTTTCAAAAATCATATCTTTTCCAATTTTTTTTCTTTTTTTTTTCGAAAATTTAAAAAAAAAATCTTTTTCAAAATCTTTTTCTTATCTTTATATCAAATTTTCGAAAATTCACCAACAATTAATGTGATTGGTTCAAAAATTTGAAGTTTGTTACTTTCTTGTTAAGAAAGGTTCAATCTTTAAATTCTAGAATCTTATCTTTTAAGTTTCTTGTTAGTTAAGTAATTAATTTTAATTTTAAAAATTAAATCCTTTTATCATATCTTTTTACCTTATCTTTTTATCATATCTTCTCATCTTATCTTTTTATCATATCTTTTTCAAAATTTTATCTTTTTCAAGAATTTGATTTTAAATATCTTATCTAAACTTCTTATCTTCTTATCTTTTCAAATTTGATTTTAATATCTTTTTCAACTAACTATTTGACTTTTTTGTTTGTTTCTTATCTTTTTCAAAACCACCTAACTACTTTTTCCTCTCTAATTTTCGAAAATATCTCATCTCTTTTTCAAAAATTCTTTTTAATTAATTAATTGTTTTAAATTTTAATTTTAATTATATCTTATCTTTAATTTTCGAAAATCACTAACTACTTTTTCAAAATTGTTTTCGAATTCTCTCCCTCTTCTCTTCTTCTATTTATTTATTTACTAACACTTCTCTTCACCTCTCTTCATCTCAGATCACTTCCCCTATCTTTACCCTTGTATTGGGATCCATTCACCAAGTTCTTTCCACTTCTCTTCTTCTTCATTCTTCTTCCCTTCCTTCTTCTACTAACAATAAGGATCCTCTTTACTGTGACATAGAGGATTCCTCTTTCTTTTCTTGTTCTCTTCTTCCCTATATGAGCAGGATCAAGGAAAAAGACACTCTTGTTGAAGCTGATCCAGAACCTGAAAAGACTCTGAAGAGGAAACTAAGAGAAGCTAAATTATAACAATCCAGAGGCAACCTTTCTGAAATTTTCAAACAAGAGAAGGAGATGGCAGCCGAAAATAATAACAATGCAAGGAGGATGCTTGGTGATTATACTACACCTAAGGCCAGAGAAACCTCAAAAAAAAAAGAAAAAAAAAAGAGAAAAGGGAAGACAAAAAGCTTACACCTCCAAGTCATGGGAGATGGAAAGATTCATGTAAAGGGTCTATAGCTCAGTAGTAGAACATTTGACTGCAAATCAAGAGATCCCTGAGATACTTCAGGAGATACATTTTCCTCCACACAATTATTGGGAGCAACTAAGGATAGGAGCACCAAAATCACTGAGGATCAAGCAACAGATGCAAGGAAGAGACATAGAGGAGCTCAAAAAGCACCATTGGTCCTTCAAGAAGGCGCCACCCTCAATAAGGTGGACTCATTCCTTGTCATTTTTTTTTTGCTTTTCGTTTTTTATGTTATATGTTTATTTATGTTTTGTGTCTCTACTTTATGATCATTAGTAGTTAGTAACTATGTCTTAAAGCTATGAATAATTCCATAAATCCTTCACCTCTTTTAAATGAAAAATTTTTTTAATTCAAAAGAACAAGAAGTACATGAATTTCAAATTTATCCTTGAATTTAGTTTAATTATATTGATGTGGTGACAATACTTTTTGTTTTCTGAATGAATGCTTGAATAGTGCATAAATTTTGATCTTGTTGTTTATGAATGTTAAAATTGTTGGCTCTTGAAAGAATGATGAACAAAGAGAAATGTTATTGACAATCTGAAAAATCATAAATTTGATTCTTGAAGCAAGAAAAAGCAGTGAATGGCGAAAAAAAATTAAAAAATAATTGGCGAAAAAAATAGAAAGAAAGAAAGAAAAAGCAAGCAGAAAAAGCCAATAGCCCTTAAAACCAAAAGGCAAGGGTAAAAAGGATCCAAGGCTTTGAGCATCAATGGATAGGAGGGCCCAAGGAAATAAAATCCATGCCTAAGCGGCTAAACCAAGCTGTCCCTAACCATGTGCTTGTGTCATGAAGGCCCAAGTGAAAAGCTTGAGACCGAGTAGTTAAAGTCGTGATCCAAAGCAAAAGAGTGTGCTTAAGTGCTCTGGACACCTCTAACTGGGGACTCTAGCAAAGCTGAGTCACAATCTGAAAAGGTTCACCCAGTCATGTGTCTGTGGCATTTATGTATCCGGTGGTAATACTGGAAAACAAAGTGCTTAGGGCCACGGCCAAGACTCATAAGTAGCTGTGTTCAAGAATCAACATACTTAACTAGGAGAATCAATAACACCATCCGAAATTCTAAGTTCCTAGAGAAGCCAATCATTCTGAACTTCAAAGGACAAAGTGAGATGCCAAAACTATTCAGAAGCAAAAAGCTACAAGTCCCGCTCATCTAATTAGAACTAATATTCATTGATATTTTGGAATTTATAGTATATTATCTTCTTTTTATCCTATTTGATTTTCAGTTGCTTGGGGACAAGCAACAATTTAAGTTTGGTGTTGTGATGAGCGGATAATTTATACGCTTCTTGGCATTGTTTTTAGGTAGTTTTTAGTAAGTTCAAGCTACTTTTAGGGTTGTTTTCATTAGTTTTTATGTTAAATTCACATTTCTGGACTTTACTATGTATTTGTGTGTTTTTCTGTAATTTCAGGTAATTTCTGGCTGAAATTGAGGGACTTGAGCAAAACTCTGATAGGAGGTTGAAAAGGACTGCTGATGCTGTTGGAATCTGACCTCCCTGCACTCAAAATGGATTTTCTGGAGCTACAGAACTCTAAATGGAGCGCTCTCAACGGTGTTGGAAAGTAGACATCTAGAGCTTTCCAGCAATATATAATAGTCCATACTTTATTCAGGAATTGACGACGTAAACTGGCGCTCAACGCCAGTTCCATGTTGCTGTCTGGAGTCAAACGCCAGAAACACGTCACAACCCAGAGTTGAACGCCCAAAACACGTTACAACTTGGCGTTCAACTCCAATAAAAGCCTCAGCTCGTGGATAGACCAAGCTCAGCCCAAACATACACCAAGTGGACCCCGGAAGTGGATTCATGCATCAATTACTTACTTCTGTAAACCCTAGTAGCTAGTTTATTATAAATAGAACTTTTTACTAGTGTATTAGACATCTTGGGACGATTAGTTCTCAGATCATGGGGGCTGGCCTCTCGGCCATGCCTGGACCTCTCACTTATGTATTTTCAACGGTGGAGTTTCTACACAGCATAGATTAAGGGTGTGGAGCTCTGCTGTACCTCAAGTTTTAATACAATTACTATTCTTTTCCTATAAACTTCATTTATTCCTGTTCTAAGATATTCGTTGCACTTCAACTTGATGAATGTGATGATCCGTGACACTCATCATCATTCTCACCTATGAACGCGTGTGACTGACAACCACTTTTGTTCTACCTTAGACCGGGCGCATATCTCTTGGATTCCTTAATCAGAATCTTCGTGGTATAAGCTAGAATTGATGGCGGCATTCATGAGAATCCGGAAAGTCTAAACCTTGTCTGTGGTATTCCGAGTAGGATCCCGGGATTGAATGACTGTGACGAGCTTCAAACTCCTGAAGGCTGGGCGTTAGTGACAGACGCAAAAGAATCAAGGGATTCTATTCCAACCTGATTGAGAACCGACATATGATTAGCCGTGCTGTGACAGAGCATTTGGACCTTTTTCACTGAGAGGATGGGATGTAGCCATTGACAACGGTGATGCCCTACATACAGCTTGCCATGGAAAGGAGTAAGAAGGATTGAAGGAATAAGTAGAAAAGTAGAAAAAGAAAGGGCACAGTATCTCCATACGCTTATCTGAAATTCCCACCATTAATTTACATAAGTATTTCTATCCTTTTTTTATTTATCTTTTAAATATCTAATCCAAATACATTTGAATCCGCCTGACTGAGATTTACAAGGTGACCATAGCTGCTTCATACCAACAATCTCCGTGGGATCGACCCTTACTCACGTAAGGTATTACTTGGACGACCCAGTGCACTTGCTGGTTAGTTGTGCAGAGTTGTGAATTGAATTTTAGACACCGTGATATTGAGCACCAAGTTTTTGGAGCCATTACCAGGGATTGTTTCGAGTTAGAAAAGAATGAATCACAATTTCGTGCACCAAGTTTTTGGCGCCGTTGCCGGGGATTGTTCGAGTATGGACAACTAACAGTTGATCCTGTTGCTCAGATTAGGTAATTTTCTTTTTATTTTCTTTTCAAAAAGTTTTCAAAATTTTTCTCTTATTTTCATTTTTCTATAGAATATTTTCGAAAAAAATTAATAAAAATACAAAAAAATTAGAAAATCATAAAAACCAAAAATATTTTGTGTTTCTTGTTTGAGTCTTGAGTCAATTTTTAAGTTTGGTGTCAATTGCATGCTTAAAAAAAATTTTTCTAGCATATTTTCGAAAATTCCATGCATTCAAAGTGTTCTTCATGATCTTCAAGTTGTTCTTGGTAAGTCTTCTTGTTTGATATTGATGTTTTCTTGTTTTGTGTTGTTTGTTATTTTTCATATGCATTTTTTGTTTATTAGAGTCCATGCATTACAGATTTATCTTGCATATTTTCTTTGCATCAAAAATTTTTCAAAATTATGTTCTTGATGTTCATCATGATCTTCAAAGTGTTCTTGGTGTTCATCTTGACATTCATAGCATTCTTGCATGCATTCATTGTTTTAATCTAAAAATTTCATGCATTGAGTATTTTTGTTGTTTTTCTCTCTCATCATTAAAAATTCAAAAATAAAAAAAATCTTTTCCTTTTTTCTCTCAAAATTTCGAAAATTTGAGTTGACTTAGTCAAAAATTTTCAAAATTAGTTGTTTCTTACAAGTCAAGTCAATTTTCAAATTTTAAAAATCTTATCTTTTCAAATCTTTTTCAAAATCATATCTTTTCCAATTTTTTTCCTTTTTTTTCGAAAATTTAAAAAAAAATCTTTTTCAAAATATTTTCAAAATCTTTTTCTTATCTTTATATCAAATTTTTGAAAATTCACCAACAATTAATGTGATTGGTTAAAAAATTTGAAGTTTGTTACTTTCTTGTTAAGAAAGATTCAATCTTTAAATTCTAGAATCTTATCTTTTAAGTTTCTTGTTAGTTAAGTAATTAATTTTAATTTTAAAAATTAAATCCTTTTATCATATCTTTTTATCTTATCTTTTTATCATATCTTCTCATCTTATCTTTTTATCATATCTTTTTCAAAATTTTATCTTTTTCAAGAATTTGATTTTAAATATCTTATATAAACTTCTTATCTTTTCAAATTTGATTTTAATATCTTTTTCAACTAATATTTGACTTTTTTGTTTGTTTCTTATCTTTTTCAAAACCACCTAACTACTTTTTCCTCTCTAATTTTCGAAAATATCTCATCTCTTTTTCAAAAATTCTTTTTAATTAATTAATTGTTTTAAATTTTAATTTTAATTATATCTTATCTTTAATTTTCGAAAATCACTAACTACTTTTTCAAAATTGTTTTCGAATTCTCTCCCTCTTCTCTTCTTCTATTTATTTATTTACTAACACTTCTCTTCACCTCTCTTCATCTCAGATCACTTCCCCTATCTTACCCTTGTATTGGGATCCATTCACCAAGTTCTTTCCACTTCTCTTCTTCTTCATTCTTCTTCCCTTCCTTCTTCTACTAACAATAAGGATCCTCTTTACTGTGACATAGAGGATTCCTCTTTCTTTTCTTGTTCTCTTCTTCCCTATATGAGCAGGATCAAGGAAAAAGACACTCTTGTTGAAGCTGATCCAGAACCTGAAAAGACTCTGAAGAGGAAACTAAGAGAAGCTAAATTATAACAATCCAGAGGCAACCTTTCTGAAATTTTCAAACAAGAGAAGGAGATGGCAGCCGAAAATAATAACAATGCAAGGAGGATGCTTGGTGATTATACTACACCTAAGGCCAGAGAAACCTCAAAAAAAAAAAGAAAAAAAAAGAGAAAAGGGAAGACAAAAAGCTTCCACCTCCAAGTCATGGGAGATGGAAAGATTCATGTAAAGGGTCTATAGCTCAGTAGTAGAACATTTGACTGCAAATCAAGAGATCCCTGAGATACTTCAGGAGATACATTTTCCTCCACACAATTATTGGGAGCAACTAAGGATAGGAGCACCAAAATCACTGAGGATCAAGCAACAGAGGCAAGGAAGAGACATAGAGGAGCTCAAAAAGCACCATTGGTCCTTCAAGAAGGCGCCACCCTCACTAAGGTGGACTCATTCAGGTAGTTTTTAGTAAGTTCAAGCTACTTTTAGGGATGTTTTCATTAGTTTTTATGTTAAATTCACATTTCTGGACTTTACTATGTATTTGTGTGTTTTTCTGTAATTTCAGGTAATTTCTGGCTGAAATTGAGGGACTTGAGCAAAACTCTGATAGGAGGTTGAAAAGGACTGCTGATGCTGTTGGAATCTGACCTCCCTGCACTCAAAATGGATTTTCTGGAGCTACAGAACTCTAAATGGAGCGCTCTCAACGGTGTTGGAAAGTAGACATCTAGAGCTTTCCAGAAATATATAATAGTCTATACTTTATTCAGGAATTGACGACGTAAACTGGCGCTCAACGCCAGTTCCATGTTGCTGTCTGGAGTCAAACGCCAGAAACACGTCACAACCCAGAGTTGAACGCCCAAAACACGTTACAACTTGGCGTTCAACTCCAATAAAGGCCTCAGCTCATGGATAGACCAAGCTCAGCCGAAACATACACCAAGTGGACCCCGGAAGTGGATTCATGCATCAATTACTTACTTCTGTAAACCCTGGTAGCTAGTTTATTATAAATAGAACTTTTTACTAGTGTATTAGACATCTTGGGACGATTAGTTCTCAGATCATGGGGGCTGGCCTCTCGGCCATGCCTGGACCTCTCACTTATGTATTTTCAACGGTGGAGTTTCTACACACCATAGATTAAGGGTGTGGAGCTCTGCTGTACCTCAAGTTTTAATACAATTACTATTCTTTTCCTATAAACTTCATTTATTCCTGTTCTAAGATATTCTTCGTTGCACTTCAACTTGATGAATGTGATGATCCGTGACACTCATCATCATTCTCACCTATGAACGCGTGTGACTGACAACCACTTTCGTTCTACCTTAGACCGGGCGCATATCTCTTGGATTCCTTAATCAGAATCTTCGTGGTATAAGCTAGAATTGATGGCGGCATTCATGAGAATCCGGAAAGTCTAAACCTTGTCTGTGGTATTCCGAGTAGGATCCCGGGATTGAATGACTGTGACGAGTTTCAAACTCCTGAAGGCTGGGCGTTAGTGACAGACGCAAAAGAATCAAGGGATTCTATTCCAACCTGATTGAGAACCGACATATGATTAGCCGTGCTGTGACAGAGCATTTGGACCTTTTTCACTGAGAGGATGGGATGTAGCCATTGACAACGGTGATGCCTTACATACAGCTTGCCATGGAAAGGAGTAAGAAGGATTGAAGGAATAAGTAGAAAAGTAGAAAAAGAAAGGGCACAGTATCTCCATACGCTTATCTGAAATTCCCACCATTAATTTACATAAGTATTTCTATCCTTTTTTATTTATCTTTTAAATATCTAATCCAAATACATTTGAATCCGCCTGACTGAGATTTACAAGGTGACCATAGCTGCTTCATACCAACAATCTCCGTGGGATCGACCCTTACTCACGTAAGGTATTACTTGGACGACCCAGTGCACTTGCTGGTTAGTTGTGCAGAGTTGTGAATTGAATTTTAGACACCGTGATATTGAGCACCAAGTTTTTGGAGCCATTACCAGGGATTGTTTCGAGTTAGAAAAGAATGAATCACAATTTCGTGCACCAAGTTTTGGCGCCGTTGCCGGGGATTGTTCGAGTATGGACAACTAACAGTTGATCCTGTTGCTCAGATTAGGTAATTTCTTTTTATTTTCTTTTCAAAAAGTTTTCAAAATTTTTCTCTTATTTTCATTTTTCTATAGAATATTTTCGAAAAAAATTAATAAAAATACAAAAAAATTAGAAAATCATAAAAACCAAAAATATTTTGTGTTTCTTGTTTGAGTCTTGAGTCAATTTTTAAGTTTGGTGTCAATTGCATGCTTAAAAAAAATTTTTCTAGCATATTTTCGAAAATTCCATGCATTCAAAGTGTTCTTCATGATCTTCAAGTTGTTCTTGGTAAGTCTTCTTGTTTGATGTTGATGTTTTCTTGTTTTGTGTTGTTTGTTATTTTTCATATGCATTTTTTGTTTATTAGAGTCCATGCATTACAGATTTATCTTGCATATTTTCTTTGCATCAAAAATTTTTCAAAATTATGTTCTTGATGTTCATCATGATCTTCAAAGTGTTCTTGGTGTTCATCTTGACATTCATAGCATTCTTGCATGCATTCATTGTTTTAATCTAAAAATTTCATGCATTGAGTATTTTTGTTGTTTTTCTCTCTCATCATTAAAAATTCAAAAATAAAAAAAAATCTTTTCCTTTTTTCTCTCAAAATTTCGAAAATTTGAGTTGACTTAGTCAAAAATTTTCAAAATTAGTTGTTTCTTACAAGTCAAGTCAAATTTTCAAATTTTAAAAATCTTATCTTTTCAAAATCTTTTTCAAAAATCATATCTTTTCCAATTTTTTTCCTTTTTTTTCGAAAATTTAAAAAAAAATCTTTTTCAAAATATTTTCAAAATCTTTTTCTTATCTTTATATCAAATTTTTGAAAATTCACCAACAATTAATGTGATTGGTTAAAAAATTTGAAGTTTGTTACTTTCTTGTTAAGAAAGATTCAATCTTTAAATTCTAGAATCTTATCTTTTAAGTTTCTTGTTAGTTAAGTAATTAATTTTAATTTTAAAAATTAAATCCTTTTATCATATCTTTTTATCTTATCTTTTTATCATATCTTCTCATCTTATCTTTTTATCATATCTTTTTCAAAATTTTATCTTTTTCAAGAATTTGATTTTAAATATCTTATATAAACTTCTTATCTTTTCAAATTTGATTTTAATATCTTTTTCAACTAATATTTGACTTTTTTGTTTGTTTCTTATCTTTTTCAAAACCACCTAACTACTTTTTCCTCTCTAATTTTCGAAAATATCTCATCTCTTTTTCAAAAATTCTTTTTAATTAATTAATTGTTTTAAATTTTAATTTTAATTATATCTTATCTTTAATTTTCGAAAATCACTAACTACTTTTTCATAATTGTTTTCGAATTCTCTCCCTCTTCTCTTCTTCTATTTATTTATTTACTAACACTTCTCTTCACCTCTCTTCATCTCAGATCACTTCCCCTATCTTTACCCTTGTATTGGGATCCATTCACCAAGTTCTTTCCACTTTTCTTCTTCTTCATTCTTCTTCCCTTCCTTCTTCTACTAACAATAAGGATCCTCTTTACTGTGACATAGAGGATTCCTCTTTCTTTTCTTGTTCTCTTCTTCCCTATATGAGCAGGATCAAGGAAAAAGACACTCTTGTTGAAGCTGATCCAGAACCTGAAAGGACTCTGAAGAGGAAACTAAGAGAAGCTAAATTATAACAATCCAGAGGCAACCTTTCTGAAATTTTCAAACAAGAGAAGGAGATGGCAGCCAAAAATAATAACAATGCAAGGAGGATGCTTGGTGATTATACTACGCCTAAGGCCAGAGAAACCTCAAAAAAAAAGAAAAAAAAAAGAGAAAAGGGAAGACAAAAAGCTTCCACCTCCAAGTCATGGGAGATGGAAAGATTCATGTAAAGGGTCTATAGCTCAGTGGTAGAACATTTGACTGCAAATCAAGAGATCACTGAGATACTTCAGGAGATACATTTTCCTCCACACAATTATTGGGAGCAACTAAGGATAGGAGCACCAAAATCACTGAGGATCAAGCAATAGAGGCAAGGAAGAGACATAGAGGAGCTCAAAAAGCACCATTGGTCCTTCAAGAAGGCGCCACCCTCACTAAGGTGGACTCATTCCTTGTCATTTTTTTTTTGCTTTTCGTTTTTTTTATGTTATATGTTTATTTATGTTTTGTGTCTCTACTTTATGATCATTAGTAGTTAGTAACTATGTCTTAAAGCTATGAATAATTCCATAAATCCTTCACCTCTTTTAAATGAAAAATTTTTTTAATTCAAAAGAACAAGAAGTACATGAATTTCGAATTTATCCTTGAATTTAGTTTAATTATATTGATGTGGTGACAATACTTTTTGTTTTCTGAATGAATGCTTGAACAGTGCATAAATTTTGATCTTGTTGTTTATGAATGTTAAAATTGTTGGCTCTTGAAAGAATGATGAACAAAGAGAAATGTTATTGACAATCTGAAAAATCATAAATTTGATTCTTGAAGCAAGAAAAAGCAGTGAATGGCGAAAAAAATTAAAAAATAATTGGCGAAAAAAATAGAAAGAAAGAAAGAAAAAGCAAGCAGAAAAAGCCAATAGCCCTTAAAACCAAAAGGCAAGGGTAAAAAGGATCCAAGGCTTTGAGCATCAATGGATAGGAGGGCCCAAGGAAATAAAATCCATGCCTAAGCGGCTAAACCAAGCTGTCCCTAACCATGTGCTTGTGTCATGAAGGCCCAAGTGAAAAGCTTGAGACCGAGTGGTTAAAGTCGTGATCCAAAGCAAAAGAGTGTGCTTAAGAGCTCTGGACACCTCTAACTGGGGACTCTAGCAAAGCTGAGTCACAATCTGAAAAGGTTCACCCAATCATGTGTCTGTGGCATTTATGTATCCGGTGGTAATACTAGAAAACAAAGTGCTTAGGGCCACGGCCAAGACTCATAAGTAGCTGTGTTCAAGAATCAACATACTTAACTAAGAGAATCAATAACACCATCCGAAATTCTAAGTTCCTAGAGAAGCCAATCATTCTGAACTTCAAAGGACAAAGTGAGATGCCAAAACTATTCAGAAGCAAAAAACTACAAGTCCCGCTCATCTAATTAGAACTAATATTCATTGATATTTTGGAATTTATAGTATATTATCTTCTTTTTATCCTATTTGATTTTCAGTTGCTTGGGGACAAGCAACAATTTAAGTTTGGTGTTGTGATGAGCGGATAATTTATACGCTTTTTGGCATTGTTTTTAGGTAGTTTTTAGTAAGTTCAAGCTACTTTTAGGGATGTTTTCATTAGTTTTTATGTTAAATTCACATTTCTGGACTTTACTATGTATTTGTGTATTTTTCTGTAATTTCAGGTAATTTCTGGCTGAAATTGAGGGACTTGAGCAAAACTCTGATAGGAGGTTGACAAAGGACTGCTGATGCTGTTGGAATCTGACCTCCCTGCACTCAAAATGGATTTTCTGGAGCTACAGAAATTTAAATGGCTCGCTCGTAACGGTGTTGGAAAGTAGACATCCAGAGCTTTCCAGCAATATATAATAGTCCATACTTTATTCGGGAATTGACGACGTAAACTGGCGCTCAACGCCAGTTCCATGTTGCTGTCTGGAGTCAAACGCCAGAAACACGTCACAACCCAGAGTTGAACGCCCAAAACACGTTACAACTTGGCGTTCAACTCCAATAAAAGCCTCAGCTCGTGGATAGACCAAGCTCAGCCCAAACATACACCAAGTGGACCCCGGAAGTGGATTCATGCATCAATTACTTACTTCTGTAAACCCTAGTAGCTAGTTTATTATAAATAGAACTTTTTACTAGTGTATTAGACATCTTGGGACGATTAGTTCTCAGATCATGGGGGCTGGCCTCTCGGCCATGCCTGGACCTCTCACTTATGTATTTTCAACGATGGAGTTTCTACACACCATAGATTAAGGGTGTGGAGCTCTGCTGTACCTCAAGTTTTAATACAATTACTACTCTTTTCCTATAAACTTCATTTATTCCTGTTCTAAGATATTCGTTGCACTTCAACTTGATGAATGTGATGATCCATGACACTCATCATCATTCTCACCTATGAACGCGTGTGACTGACAACCACTTTCGTTCTACCTTAGACCGGGCGCATATCTCTTGGATTCCTTAATCAGAATCTTCGTGGTATAAGCTAGAATTGATGGCGGCATTGATGAGAATCCGGAAAGTCTAAACCTTGTCTGTGGTATTCCGAGTAGGATCCCGGGATTGAATGACTGTGACGAGCTTCAAACTCCTGAAGGCTGGGCGTTAGTGACAGACGCAAAAGAATCAAAGGATTCTATTCCAACCTGATTGAGAACCGACAGATGATTAGCCATGCTGTGACATAGCATTTGGACCTTTTTCACTGAGAGGATGGGATGTAGCCATTGACAACGGTGATGCCCTACATACAGCTTACCATGGAAAGGAGTAAGAAGAATTGAAGGAATAAGTAGAAAAGTAGAAAAAGAAAGGGCACAGTATCTCCATACGCTTATCTGAAATTCCCACCATTAATTTACATAAGTATTTCTATCCTTTTTTTATTTATCTTTTAAATATCTAATCCAAATACATTTGAATCCGCCTGACTGAGATTTACAAGGTGACCATAGCTGCTTCATACCAACAATCTCCGTGGGATCGACCCTTACTCACGTAAGGTATTACTTGGACGACCCAGTGCACTTGTTGGTTAGTTGTGCAGAGTTGTGAATTGAATTTTAGACACCGTGATATTGAGCACTAAGTTTTTGGAGCCATTACCGGAGATTGTTTCGAGTTAGAAAAGAATGAATCAAAATTTCGTGCACCAAGTTTTTGGCGCCGTTGCCGGGGATTGTTCGAGTATGGACAACTAACGGTTGATCCTGTTGCTCAGATTAGGTAATTTTCTTTTTATTTTCTTTTCAAAAAGTTTTCAAAATTTTTCTCTTATTTTCGTTTTTCTATAGAATATTTTCGAAAAAAATTAATAAAAATACAAAAAAATTAGAAAATCATAAAAACCAAAAATATTTTGTGTTTCTTGTTTGAGTCTTGAGTCAATTTTTAAGTTTGGTGTCAATTGCATGCTTAAAAAAATTTTTTCTAGCATATTTTCGAAAATTCCATGCATTCAAAGTGTTCTTCATGATCTTCAAGTTGTTCTTGGTAAGTCTTCTTGTTTGATGTTGATGTTTTCTTGTTTTGTGTTGTTTGTTGTTTTTCATATGCATTTTTTGTTTATTAGAGTCCATGCATTACAGATTTATCTTGCATATTTTCTTTGCATCAAAAATTTTTCAAAATTATGTTCTTGATGTTCATCATGATCTTCAAAGTGTTCTTGGTGTTCATCTTGACATTCATAGCATTCTTGCATGCATTCATTGTTTTAATCTAAAAATTTCATGCATTGAGTATTTTTGTTGTTTTTCTCTCTCATCATTAAAAATTCGAAAATAAAAAAAAAAATCTTTTCCTTTTTTCTCTCAAAATTTCGAAAATTTGAGTTGACTTAGTCAAAAATTTTCAAAATTAGTTATTTCTTACAAGTCAAGTCAAATTTTCAAATTTTAAAAATCTTATCTTTTCAAAATCTTTTTCAAAAATCATATCTTTTCCAATTTTTTTCCTTTTTTTTCGAAAATTTAAAAAAAAAAATCTTTTTCAAAATATTTTCAAAATCTTTTTCTTATCTTTATATCAAATTTTCGAAAATTCACCAACAATTAATGTGATTGGTTCAAAAATTTGAAGTTTGTTACTTTCTTGTTAAGAAAGATTCAATCTTTAAATTCTAGAATCTTATCTTTTAAGTTTCTTGTTAGTTAAGTAATTAATTTTAATTTTAAAAATTAAATCTTTTTATCATATCTTTTTATCTTATCTTTTTATCATATCTTCTCATCTTATCTTTTTATCATATCTTTTTCAAAATTTTATCTTTTTCAAGAATTTGATTTTAAATATCTTATCTAAACTTCTTATCTTCTTATCTTTTCAAATTTGATTTTAATATCTTTTTCAACTAACTATTTGACTTTTTTGTTTGTTTCTTATCTTTTTCAAAACCACCTAACTACTTTTTCCTCTCTAATTTTCGAAAATATCTCATCTCTTTTTCAAAAATTCTTTTTAATTAATTAATTGTTTTAAATTTTAATTTTAATTATATCTTATCTTTAATTTTCGAAAATCACTAACTACTTTTTCAAAATTGTTTTCGAATTCTCTCCCTCTTCTCTTCTTCTATTTATTTATTTACTAACACTTCTCTTCACCTCTCTTCATCTCAGATCACTTCCCCTATCTTTACCCTTGTATTGGGATCCATTCACCAAGTTCTTTCCACTTCTCTTCTTCTTCATTCTTCTTCCCTTCCTTCTTCTACTAACAATAAAGATCCTCTTTACTGTGACATAGAGGATTCCTCTTTTTTTTCTTGTTCTCTTCTTCCCTATATGAGCAGGATCAAGGAAAAAGACACTCTTGTTGAAGCTGATCCAGAACCTGAAAGGACTCTGAAGAGGAAACTAAGAGAAGCTAAATTATAACAATCCAGAGGCAACCTTTCTGAAATTTTCAAACAAGAGAAGGAGATGGCAGCCGAAAATAATAACAATGCAAGGAGGATGCTTGGTGATTATACTACACCTAAGGTCAGAGAAACCTCAAAAAAAAAGAGAAAAAAAAAAAAGAGAAAAGGGAAGACAAAAAGCTTCCACCTCCAAGTCATGGGAGATGGAAAGATTCATGTAAAGGGTCTATAGCTCAGTGGTAGAACATTTGACTACAAATCAAGAGATCCCTGAGATACTTCAGGAGATACATTTTCCTCCACACAATTATTGGGAGCAACTAAGGATAGGAGCACCAAAATCACTGAGGATCAAGCAACAGAGGCAAGGAAGAGACATAGAGGAGCTCAAAAAGCACCATTGGTCCTTCAAGAAGGCGCCACCCTCACTAAGGTGGACTCATTCCTTGTCATTTTTTTTTTGCTTTTCGTTTTTTATGTTATATGTTTATTTATGTTTTGTGTCTCTACTTTATGATCATTAGTAGTTAGTAACTATGTCTTAAAGCTATGAATAATTCCATAAATCCTTCACCTCTTTTAAATGAAAAATTTTTTTAATTCAAAAGAACAAGAAGTACATGAATTTCGAATTTATCCTTGAATTTAGTTTAATTATATTGATGTGGTGACAATACTTTTTGTTTTCTGAATGAATGCTTGAACAGTGCATAAATTTTGATCTTGTTGTTTATGAATGTTAAAATTGTTGGCTCTTGAAAGAATGATGAACAAAGAGAAATGTTATTGACAATCTGAAAAATCATAAATTTGATTCTTGAAGCAAGAAAAAGCAGTGAATGGCGAAAAAAAATTAAAAAATAATTGGCGAAAAAAATAGAAAGAAAGAAAGAAAAAGCAAGCAGAAAAAGCCAATAGCCCTTAAAACCAAAAGGCAAGGGTAAAAAGGATCCAAGGCTTTGAGCATCAATGGATAGGAGGGCCCAAGGAAATAAAATCCATGCCTAAGCGGCTAAACCAAGCTGTCCCTAACCATGTGCTTGTGTCATGAAGGCCCAAGTGAAAAGCTTGAGACCGAGTGGTTAAAGTCGTGATCCAAAGCAAAAGAGTGTGCTTAAGAGCTCTGGACACCTCTAACTGGGGACTCTAGCAAAGCTGAGTCACAATCTGAAAAGGTTCACCCAGTCATGTGTCTGTGGCATTTATGTATCCGGTGGTAATACTGGAAAACAAAGTGCTTAGGGCCACGGCCAAGACTCATAAGTAGCTGTGTTCAAGAATCAACATACTTAACTAGGAGAATCAATAACACCATCCAAAATTCTAAGTTCCTAGAGAAGCCAATCATTCTGAACTTCAAAGGACAAAGTGAGATGCCAAAACTATTCAGAAGCAAAAAGCTACAAGTCCCGCTCATCTAATTAGAACTAATATTCATTGATATTTTGGAATTTATAGTATATTATCTTCTTTGTATCCTATTTGATTTTCAGTTGCTTGGGGACAAGCAACAATTTAAGTTTGGTGTTGTGATGAGCGGATAATTTATACGCTTTTTGGCATTGTTTTTAGGTAGTTTTTAGTAAGTTCAAGCTACTTTTAGGGATGTTTTCATTAGTTTTTATGTTAAATTCACATTTCTGGACTTTACTATGTATTTGTGTATTTTTCTGTAATTTCAGGTAATTTCTGGCTGAAATTGAGGGACTTGAGCAAAACTCTGATAGGAGGTTGACAAAGGACTACTGATGCTGTTGGAATCTGACCTCCCTGCACTCAAAATGGATTTTCTGGAGCTACAGAACTTTAAATGGCTCGCTCGTAATGGTGTTGGAAAGTAGACATCCAGAGCTTTCCAGCAATATATAATAGTCCATACTTTATTCGGGAATTGACGACGTAAACTGGCGCTCAACGCCAGTTCCATGTTGCTGTCTGGAGTCAAACGCCAGAAACACGTCACAACCCAGAGTTGAACGCCCAAAACACATTACAACTTGGCGTTCAACTCCAATAAAAGCCTCAGCTCGTGGATAGACCAAGCTCAGCCCAAACATACACCAAGTGGACCCCGAAAGTGGATTCATGCATCAATTACTTACTTCTGTAAACCCTAGTATCTAGTTTATTATAAATAGAACTTTTTACTAGTGTAATAGACATCTTGGGACGATTAGTTCTCAGATCATGGGGGCTGGCCTCTCGGCCATGCCTGGACCTCTCACTTATGTATTTTCAATGGTGGAGTTTCTACACACCATAGATTAAGGGTGTGGAGCTCTGCTGTATCTCAAGTTTTAATACAATTACTACTCTTTTCCTATAAACTTCATTTATTCCTGTTCTAAGATATTCGTTGCACTTCAACTTGATGAATGTGATGATCCGTGACACTCATCATCATTCTCACCTATGAACGCGTGTGACTGACAACCACTTTCGTTCTACCTTAGACCGGGCGCATATCTCTTGGATTCCTTAATCAGAATCTTCGTGGTATAAGCTAGAATTGATGGCGGCATTCATGAGAATCCGGAAAGTCTAAACCTTGTCTGTGGTATTCCGAGTAGGATCCCGGGATTGAATGACTGTGACGAGCTTCAAACTCCTGAAGGCTGGGCGTTAGTGACAGACGTAAAAGAATCAAGGGATTCTATTCCAACCTGATTGAGAACCGACAGATGATTAGCCATGCTGTGACAGAGCATTTGGACCTTTTTCACTGAGAGGATGGGATGTAGCCATTGACAACGGTGATGCCCTACATACAGCTTGCCATGGAAAGGAGTAAGAAGGATTGAAGGAATAAGTAGAAAAGTAGAAAAAGAAAGGGCACAGTATCTCCATACGCTTATCTGAAATTCCCACCATTAATTTACATAAGTATTTCTATCCTTTTTTATTTATCTTTTAAATATCTAATCCAAATACATTTGAATCCGCCTGAATGAGATTTACAAGGTGACCATAGCTGCTTCATACCAACAATCTCCGTGGGATCGACCCTTACTCACGTAAGGTATTACTTGGACGACCCAGTGCACTTGCTGGTTAGTTGTGCAGAGTTGTGAATTGAATTTTAGACACCGTGATATTGAGCACCAAGTTTTTGGAGCCATTACCGGGGATTGTTTCGAGTTAGAAAAGAATGAATTACAATTTTGTGCACCACTCGGCTTGCCCATTTGCTTGTGGGTGCTCTACCAAGGTGAACTAGTGCTTGATCTGCATGCTGGCTACCAGGTTTTTGAAGGTAGAGTCGGTGAACTGAGTGCCATTATTAGTGGTGATAGAGTAGGGTACCTTATACCTTGTGATAATGTTCTTGTAGAGGAACTTCCAACTTCTCTGGGTTGTGATGGTGGCTAATGGTTTTGCTTCTATCCATTTTGTGAAGAAGTATACTCCTATGAGATATTTTACTTGTCCAGGCGCTTGGAGAAAGGGTCCTAATAGGTCCAATCCCCATTTTGCAAAAGGCCATGGAGAAGTTATGTTGATGAGCTCCTCAGGGGGAGTGACGTGGAAGTTTGCATGCATTTGGCATGACTAACACTTCTTTACGAATTCGATGGCATCTTTCTGCAAGGTCGGCCAGTAGAACCCGGCTCGTATGACCTTCTTAGCTAAAGATCTTGCTCCGAGATGATTTCCACAGATACGATTGTGGACCTCCTCTAGCACTTCCGTCGTCCTTGAGGTCGGGACACACTTCAATAGTGGTGTGGGTATTCCTCTTTTATAGAGTATATTTTTCACCATAGTGTAGTTCTATACTTCCCTCCGAATTTTCCTGGCCTCTTTTTCATCTTTAGGTAGGATGTCGAATTTATTGTATTCGATTAGTGGGTTCATCCATCCGAGGTCCGATCTAGATACTTCAAGGACATCTTGTCTGCCCTATGTTTTTGTCATAGAGGGTTCTTGGAGAGTTTCTTGGATCAGGTTCTATTATTTCCTCCAGGTTTGGTACTAGCTAACTTGGAGAGGGCGTCTGCTCTGCTGTTGAGATCTCGAGTTATATGTTTGACCTCGATCTCTGCAAATCACCTATCGTACTCCAATGTTTTGTCTAAGTACCTCTTCATATTGGGATTTTTAGCCTGATATTCTTCGTTTATTTGGGAGGTCACCACCTGAGAGTCGTTAAACACGACTACTTTGGTCGCTCCGACTTCTACTGCCAGCTTTAACCCTGCAATCAAGGCTTCATATTCTGCCTAATTGTTAGAAGCTGGAAATTCAAATTTGAAGGAGACTTATACTTGAGTTCCCTCTTGGTTGACTAATATTATGCCTGCACCGCTCCCGACTTTGTTGGAGGATCCATCCACGTATAGCTCCCATGTAGTGGAGGCCTCCTCTTGATCTCCTACATATTCTGCCACGAAGTTGATGAGGCATTGGGCTTTAATCGCCGTCCGGCTTTCGTACTTTAGGTCAAACTCAGAAAGCTCTATGGCCCATTGATCAATTCTGCCTATAATATCCGTTTTCTGAAGGATTTGCTTCATGTGCTGGTTCGTTCGAACTCTTATTGTGTGGACTTGAAAATAAGGCCGTAGCCTTTGATAGGCTACTATTAAGGCATACGCAAACTTCTCAAGTTTTTGATACCTTAATTCAGGACCTTGTAGAACTTTGCTGGTGAAATATACAGGATACTGCCCGACCTCGTCTTCCCGTATTAGAGCTTATGCTACAGCTCTATCAGCTACGGACAAATACAGGACGAGTTCTTTCCTAATTTTAGGTCGGGTCAGAATAGAAGGTTGGCTTAAAAACCTTTTGAACTCCTGGAATGCTTCTTCACACTCAGGAGTCCATTCGAACTGGCATCCTTTTCTTAGTAGAGAGAAGAATGGTAGGGATCTTAACACTGATCCCGCCAAGAACCTGAAAAGAGTTACAAGTCGGTCATTCAGTTGCTAGACTTCCCTTAAGTAAGTCGGGCTTTTCATTTCTAGGATTGTTTTGCACTTATCGAGGTTAGCTTCAATTCCCCTTTGTGTTAGCATAAATCCCGGAAATTTTCTAGCCTCCACTACGAAAGTGCACTTTGCGGGATTCAACCTCATCCCATGCATCCTTATGGTGCTGAAAACATGCGAGAGGTCAGTCAGGAGGTCAGCCTCATCCTTGGTTTTTACTAACATGTCATCTACGTAGACTTCCATTAGACTCCCAAGGTGAGGTGCGAACACCTTATTCATCAGCATTTGATATGTGGCTCCAATATTTTTCAGCCCAAAGGGCATGACCACATAGCAATAGTTTGCTCTACACGTGATGAAGGATGTTTTTTCTTGATCCGGGTTGTACATCGGGATTTGGTTATATACCGAGTATGCATCCATGAACGACAAGTACTGATACCCCGAGCTAGAGTCTACTAAGGTATCAATGTTTGGTAGTGGATATGGGTCTTTAGGACATGCCTTGTTCAGGTCATTGTAATCGACACACATTCTCTACTAGCCATTTTGCTTTTTGACTAGTACCATGTTTGCCAGCCATGCCGGATATTTGACCTTTTTAATGAAGCCAGCTTCCAGGAGGGCTTGTACTTGCTCTTCCACCACTTGAACCCATTCAGGTCCGAGTTTCTATCTTCTTTGCTGAATAGGTCACGACCCGTGGTATACTGAAAGATTATGCGACATAAGTTTGGGATCTGTCTCGGGCATGTCGGAGGCTTTCCAGGCAATGAGGTCGGAATTGTCTTGTAGGAGCCCTATAAGCCTCTGTTTCAAGTCTTCTTTCAGGCTGGCCCCTATGTTGGTTATTTTTCTTTCCTCTTTTCTGACCTGTACCTCTTCAACCTTTCCCCTGGGTTGTGGTCGCAACTCTTCCTTAGCTCTGACTCCTCCGAGCTCAATGGTGTGGACCTCCTTTCCTTTTCCTCTCAGGTTTACGCTTTCATTGTAGCATTTTCTCGCCAGTTTTTGATCTCCCCTGATGGTTGCTATTCCCTCTGGCATTGGGAATTTCATACAAATGTGGGGGGTGGACACTACTGCTCCAAGCCGATTTAGGGTTGTCCTGCCTATTAAAGCATTATAGGCTGAACCCACATTGACGACTATGAACTCGATGCTCAGAGTTTTGGATTTTATCCCATTTCCAAAAGTCGTGTGTAGGGGTATGAATCCTAATGGCTTTATTGGCGTATCCCCCAACCCATACAGAGTATCGGGGTAAGCTCTTAACTCCTTTTCATCCAATCCCAACTTATCAAATGCCGGTTTGAACAGGATGTCGGCTGAGCTTCCCTGATCCACCAGGATTCTGTGAAGATGGGCATTAGCAAGGATCATGGTTATCATAACTGGATCATCATGTCCAGGAATGATACCTTGCCCATCTTCTTTAGTAAAAGAGATGGTTGGGAGGTCGAGAGCTTCTCCCCCAACTTGGTCGACTTCCTTCAGGTGCCTCTTGCGAGATGACATTGTGAGGCCGCCTCCACCGAATCCTCCCGAGATCATATGTATATGTCTTTCCAGGGTCTGTGGTGGTGGGTCTCTTCGGTCCTCGTCATCTCGCTTTCTCTTTCCATGATGGTCTGACCTTTCCATGAGATATCTGTTTAACCGACCTTCTTTGGCCAACATTTCTATCAAATTTTTGAGGTCGTAACAATCATTTGTTGAGTGACCATATAGCTTATGGTACTCACAGTAGTCACTATGACTTACCCCATTTTTATTTTTTATGGGCCTAGGGGAGGTAGTATATCAGTATGACAAATTTTTCTATAGACATCAACTAGGGAAATTCGTAGAGGAGTAGTATAAGAGTGGTATCTCCTTGGCCTTTCAGGGCCGACCTCTTCTTTTTTTTTTTTTTTTGACTCTCTTTCTTTCTCTTTTGACGAGTGAGAGTGCCCAGGTCGCCAATTTGGCTCTCACAGCCTGGCATTATTCTCCATGTTGATGTACTTCTCAGCTCTTTCCTGTACATCACTTAGGCAGGTTGGGTGCCTTTTCGAGATGGACTAGGAAAAGGGGCCTTCTCGGAGTCCATTTATTAGGCCCATAATCACTGTCTCCGTGGGCAGGTCTTGAATTTCTAGGCACTCTTTGTTGAACCTTTCCATGTAATCCCTCAAAGGTTCTCTGACCTCCTGTTTTACTCCCAGGAGGCTTAGTGCGTGCTTCACCTTATCCTTTTGGATAGAAAATCGCATAAGGAATTTACGCGAGAGGTTGTCGAAGCTAGTGACAGACCTATGAGGGAGATTATCGAACCACTTCATCGGTGCCTTTATCAAGGTCGTCTGGAAAGCCTTGCAGCGAGTAGCATCAGAGGTGTCGGCTAGGTACATCCGACTTTTGAAATTGCTCAAGTGATGCTTTGGGTCAGTGGTTCCGTCGTAGAAGTCCATATCAGGGCTTTTGAAGTTTCATGGAACTTTTGCCCTCATTATATCCTCACTGAACGGGTCTTCTTCCCCCAAGGGAGAGTCTTCTCGGTCAATGCGAGAGTTCCGACTATGAAGAGCGGACTCTAGTCTCAAGAGCTTTTCCTCAAGCTCCTTTCGTCGCTCGATCTCGCTTCTCAAATTCCTCTCTGCTTCTCGCTGTCATTTCAGCTCTTGCTCCAGCTGCTCCAAGCGCCCCTGGTGGTCGTGGAACAATCCCATGAAGTCAGCTGCATGGGGCTGTCCTTCCTTTCCTGATTTGCGCCCTTCAGAGAAGCTTACCTTTGGGTCTTTTACCTCTGAAGTGCCTTCTCTATGCTGGTTAGTCACCCCTTGATGAGTGACTATATTCCTGTCGTCGTTTCCAACATCCTGATTCTCTTGCTCAGAATCGGATGCTGTATTGTCATCTTCGTGCAAGTCATCCGCCATCATTGGTTGATCTCTCGGGTCCCCGGCAACGGCGCCAATGTTACGGTGGGTAACCAGAGATTAATGGGCTGGACTTGTTAGGATGACCCAACTGTCTGAAGGAGGTAGTCTCCGACTTTGTGTGCGTCCGGGAGCCGCCGTCCGACTTGTGTGTATGAAGGAATGGGGGGTGGTACCTGCAAAGATACTCTGATGCCTAAGTCAGCAAGGGATTTTATCAGGTTTAGAGAGTATTGGAACTTAAAGATACCTGAGGGGTGTTAGTGTATTTATAGTGGTGAACCAATAATCACCATTGGAGTAGCTCCACCTTTTAAGGTGGATAACCGTCCCTTTATCGTAGAGAAGTTGAGATATGGTTCCTAGAAGCGGGTTGAGAGATTTTAGGGGTAGTTACTTATTTGAATAAGTGATATCTGCCAGCTAATCATTAATCCCAACTTCCTTAAAGCGGAGTTTGTGTCGAGTTCCGACCTCTTCTGAGGATGTCGGTGAGTAACGAAGGCCAATCTTTAGATTGGGCCTTTCTGACTTATTTGGATCTGGGCCTTAATGTTGGGTTAGGGTATGAAGAATTATCTTAGATAGATTTGATAAAAGATTAATTGTAGAGATAAAATAAAAATTTATTTTAAATATTAATGGTAAAACTAAATTAAATGAAAATTTAAGAATAATTTTAAAAATCTAAAATACTTTATTTAAAGAAAAAAAATATATTTTTTTATTTATATTTTTTTTTATAGATCTGTCTTCTCTTCAATCCTAGAGTATTACTTATTATGATATAAGAGCTCAAATTTTTTCTTGATGGGCTTAAAGGTTCTCGTCAAAGGAGTCACTCACATAAAGACGTTTAAAATATTTTTATTTTAAAATTATTTTTTAATAATTAAAATTCAACTTATATAATTAATTAAATTGTGTTATTTTTGTTAAATTAGACCCGAAAAATTAATTTGACCGAAAAATCGATAAACCAAATCGTAAACCGATCTAAATTAATATTTTTTTATAGAAAATAATTATAATTCTCTTATTATAAAAAAATAATTAAAATTCTCCTATTATATATATTAATTTTAAAAATTTTTCTAAATCCTAATCTTATGACAGCATAGAGAGAAGAGAAAAGTTAAGATTTAGAATTTTCAATATATATATATAAAATAAAAATATTTTAAATTATTTTTTATAACAGGATTATTATAGTTAGTTTTATAAAAAAATATTAATTTACATCGATTCAAAATTTGATTATCAATTTTTAAGTTAAATCGATTTGTCTAATCTAATTTTGATAAAAGTAATACAATTTAATGAATTACATGTATCAAATTTTAATTAAAAAAAATATATTTAAAAAAATATTTTAGACATTTTTTATGTGAGTGGCTTCTTCTCCAAAACAGATGCAGTGGAAATGTAGGAATATGGTCATCATTATAAGCCATAGTGATAGCTACATTGTTAAATTTCATGGCCGCACTGTTTGCCATCCATGGCTCCATTCAGAAGCGCGCATAATCACAAGACGAAATGAATTATACAACAATACAAGTAAAATCATACACGAAATTCATCCATAAGATGAGCATGCGTTTTTAATCCCACCAACCAAACATTAAACTACAAGTTATTTCCCGTTAAGACAAACTTACATTGGCACAAAGAAACCATACAAAAGAAGGAAGACCCTACTAGTTTTACATGCATGCAATACGCGCTAAATCCAAAACGAAGACACACAAATGAGAAACATACAAATTCAGTTCAACGTAACAAAACAAAACAAATACAATCACTATTTTCTCTCTTCACTAATGTCTCAATTAACCTGAGCCTCCAAGCACACCCTTGAGCTTCTTCACCTGAGCAGCATCAAGAAAAGTTGTCTGCGTTATCAACTCAGTTGGGAAATCACTCTTGAACAACGCAAAGTCCAAGATTTGAAGTCCAGGATTGGCACTGCTGAAGCTCACAAACGCCAAAGCCTGAGTCCCACCACCATTGAGTTGGAAGTGTAAAAGCCCTTGAGGGTACACCATAACATCTCCCTTCTTGAGGGTCTTGAAATACACCGTGTTATCGGAAGAAATGAACCCTGCACAGATCGTTCCTTGCACCACAACAAGGAGCTCCGAGGCACCGGGGTGCGTGTGGAGTGGTATCACTCCACCCGGTGCCAAGTCTAAACGGGCCGTGGAGATTCCAAGGCCGTTGACGCCTGCAAACTGGGCATCAAATGCAGGCGTCACGGCGGCTTTTATGATGTTTGAGGTGTTTCCAACGGCTCCAAGGCCACTGTATACGAAATCGTCTACGGTGACCTTTGCAGGACTTTTACAAGAATACCCTGCAGGGCCGTTGGGAGCTGTATAGTCAGCAACACAGAAATCTACTACGGAAGCCTGGGAGAAGGTGAAGAGAGAAAATACTAAGAAGATAGCGGCGAGAACCATCTTCATTTTTTTGTAGTGTTTTAAGTTCTATGTATGTGTGTGGTTCTGTTATATTATATCGGCTTTGCATTGGTTCGTTGTGTGTACATATATTTGTAAGTGGGAATGTGGGAGAGTGTACATACATTTAACTTTACCATTCGCATTTACTGACTTGGTTAAATTGAAGGGATTTTTTAGTTAATCTAGCTAGTGGTGGAAACGACAGAAATTTTGAATTAGAAATCGATGCATGTGATCAGTGTAACATGAAGAAGAGTCTTTTTAGTTTGAATTGCTGTAAGATTATTTCTCTCAGTGCCTTTGTACTCTGGCTAATTTTCTAGAGTGATTTTTGGAACTGAATTGTTAGGTATAATTTCTATATAGAAAATGTTATTTATCTTTTAAAATTTATCTTTTAATTAATCTTTAAATTTAATTATTTTATTATATTATTTTTTAAATTTTTATTTAATTATATTTTCTATATTTGAAGAACCACTTACACTTTTATTTAATTTAAATTTTATATATATAAATACTTAACACCATTGAGTAACAACTTTTTATATTTTATATTTTTTTAAATTAATATATCATTTAAGTAACTCCATTTATATTATTTTATCCGTGTTTTAGTTTTTTTTTTTTATGTGATTCACGATTATAATTTTTTATTCTTTTGACAAGATAAATAATTATTTATTTTTTGTTTTAATTTTTTTCTTTATTTATTGTTTTAGTGTTTTTTTTTTATTTTTTATTATTTACTGAAAGTTTGGTATTTTTTATTTGTAAAATCTACGACTTCATTTTTTTTATTTTTTAGTTTCATGAAAAACGTGTACCACTTAGACATATTCAACATTACATTATTTCAAAGTGTTGGTGGTAAGTCTTGAGTGATTATTTTGTTTGTATTTCTTTTATTATTTTACATATATTTATAATATATCCAAAATAATAAGATAACACACAAAATATTTTTGATATACATCTAAAAGTTATTTAAATGTGTTTATATTTTTTTAATATAAATAATTTTTTAACACATCCAAAATAATAAAACACATTTAATATTATAGAATTGCTCGTTAAATAATTTCTTTAACAAATTCGAAACTCAATATCAAATGAAATATTCCAAATTTGCATATATTTTGATCAACAGAATATTTTCGTGTGAAAATCTAGCTTGGAAAAATGTGGTAATCCAACATATATAAGTTGAACATGTTCGTTGACTTCAAGTCAAGAGATCTAATATCAAAGGTTTCAACTGCCTGCTGTTCTTAGAAACATGTACTCCACAAACTCAAAAAAAAAACCCATGAGTTTGTATTTGGGTAGACACTCGTAAAACACATATTTACCTATTAATAATAGGTTATCTTACATGTACACCAAAACAGCCATTAAAGTCAACCACCAATATAAAATATAAGTTAGAATATAAATATATATTAAAAATAAATTAAACCACACATGTATTTATACATAAATACATTAATAACTAATTTTAATTGCTAATTTTGGTGTACAAATAGCATTTTTCTAATTTTTCTATGTTATTTAGCTAAACTACTCGAGGGAGGAGTGCGGCAATAAAGAAGTATGAAGTGTTGCAACTCTAAATTTTACGAAGATAAAAATTTTTATTAGGATGAAATCAGTTTTGAGATATTTAGGGGTTTGTTTTAAGTTGTGTTAATGTTTAGAAGATTTAAAATTAATTTAAAAATTTAAAATTAAATTGTTAGATTTTATTTTTTCTTAATCTGTTTTTTTAATTTGTATTTTAAATTTATTTAGATGTGTTTGTTTTAATTTTTTTAAATTAGATACCTAGTTTCTATATATATATATATATACTTTTTCGGTGACTTTATATATAAAATATAAATGATTGATTAATTAGCTTTTCCAACATTTGTGGGTATATTTAGTCACAAAGAAAATAATGTAATAATTCAAAGTTGCACTACATATGTTATTATGCCATGGGTCCCGCCACTTAGTTATTTGAAGTCATATTCTGGATTTGTCTCCAATGTTTTATCATATACTTCCACACAATTCATCTTTGAAATTCATTCTGCGTAATTTCAGATGTATTCTAAGTGTATTTTCAATTAATCTAATATATAGTTAATAAGTGTTATATAGGTAATGCAGTATTTTAAACACTCTGATCTGTACAAATAGATTTTTCTCCAAATGCAATTTAGTATTGTGGATTGTGGAATATTTGTTCTGGCTTTTCAGAATATCCACCATCACACGACACAATAACTTAATTCCTTTCAACAATAATTAGTTAAGAAAGCAAATTACCACTTGTTGTTTTTGTAGTGTAGGGTAGAGAAAGATCATATGATGCTTGAGTATGCACGTTTAAGTAGTGTTGAGAGGTTAATGAGCAGGGTAATACATTATTTGTTGAATTTGGATTCTCGTGGTCCACATCGTCACATAGACTCATGGCACAAATAGACATTTTGACAGCTAGAAGGGCCATTCTCTCTGCAAGTCTTTATATACACAGACCTCAGAAATCAACAACATATATAACCATGTTCTGCACCTACACATTTTGTGCTTCTCTCAAATTCCCCCATCTCCACGGAACCTCTTTTCACTTTACTAATATAATTAAATCCGTAAACTGAATGAAAAATTATTAGGTATTCTCTGCAAATTAGAACTCTTGCACTAATAAAAGTATAGGAACTAAGAATGAATTTGCCAACTATTGACAATAATAATAATTTATTATTTTTAAATTAAAATTAGGAAGGTATTGATATCAATTAATTAAAAATTTGAAAATTAGGATTGTAATCACTGGGAGTGTTTGCAATGTGAAGTAAGAGTCAAGCTACCTCCAAGCCTCTATTACCTTCTACGATTATCAACAGCGTCCTCGAACTTGCGCCCTCACTGAAACATCGCACACACCGTTCGATGCATTGTCGTCTTTGTTGTCACGTCGTTCCTCTTTTACCAACGTCGTCTTCACTGCCACTCGGAACCCTCTCCCTGTGGAGCTGCCGTTGCTGCGTCGCACCGTTAGTTGCACTGCTCGGAATGTGTGCAGTGATTTGCGTCTACGTCGCCGCTGCGGCCTCCACCCCAACGATCCTTTGGGTAGTGCGGGTATCCTCTGCAACCAATCCACGTCGCCACAACGCGTACTTTGCAAGCGCAATTTTCTCTTCTACAGGATTACCGGTGCGACACCTTTCCCCTCGCAATCTGCATCGCTGCAGTCCACCGTAGTACGCTTTCTTTATCTCGTTTTCATCTTCTCAATTCGATAAAAAACACTTCCGTTAAAAGACATATGCATAAAAAAACACATCTAAAAAACACATCCACAAAAACACTTTCAATAAAAAAGACATAATCATAAAAAAAGACACCGGTCCAATGAAAAAATATTTTCATTAAAAAATGATAAAATATAATTATAGATTATAGTAAATTTGAATAATTGAAGTGTGTTTCTTTTTTTTATGGACTTTGAAGTCTAACTCAATAAAAATTGACAATAGTATTGGTAGAATTTTTTAGTTACGTAACGAAAGTGAAATTAATGAATATTTATAATAAAGTTACTTTAACGTATGTGGTGCAAATTAATGATTGGGCAGACTAAATCCTTTTATTTTATTGTGAAAGCACCTAATAACCACTCTGAAGTGAATAATATGATGATTATTAGTATTAGTACAAAGATAGTTATTAATATCTTATGACATACAACACCATCAGTTAATTAAGCAAAGGTGGTATTTAAGAGATTCAACCACTAAATTGAGTTTAGTTGTGTATATATGTTTTTTTTATTTGAGATAAATTTAATTGTTTATTTTTTGGTGTCTATTTATTTGTTTATTTAAGAAAGGAAAAGGTTGGAGATCAATATTTTTAGTAATAACTCATAAGTAAAGAATTTATTACTTTTAATTTAAATACAAGAAAAACGTTAATCATGTAACATTGTTTCTTAAAATACATGATAAAAATAATTAAATTTTGGAGCTCTTACTTGATTATATTGAGAAGCTTTGATGGCTTCTAAAAATGTAAATCTTGATAAAATCTAAAGACATATCCTTAATTAACTTGATGAGATATATAACTTCTTTGACTACTCTATTATTTAAACTTTTATGAATAAAAAAATAAAAACAGTGAAAATTTAAAGTCGTTCATTTATGTATATTCGGACATGTGAATTGGCCGTTATTCTGAGCCATCATGATATCTAGTTATTAGCAGCTAGTGAGTGGCTCTTCATGTTGGTCCCTTGGAATCGCTAGAGAGAGTACAGACAAATATTATGTTGCATGCTCAAACTGCAGCAAAAAGATAAGTATTTTAGCATTGGCCAATCAGCAATGGCATTTTCATAATATACCAATAACGAGAGCCATGAAGTGTATATATTTTATGTTGGCATGTGACTCCAATCAGTAATAAGATGTCAACTCTTACCAGACAGATATTTTTAAATTTTTAGCAAAATGGACATCTCAACCGAAAAAGGCGAAATGCAAGTTAGTGATTGAGATGAAATCCACGTATATATACTAATTCAATCATGTATGGGCTGCCTTGCCATTTCTTGTTTGTCACTTTGTTCGCAGTTCCAAAGCCATGGCAATTTGAAGTTTTTAGTCATATATGCAATTTATTTTAGAAAAAATTTCACTCCCTTCAAAATGATATTTTTTTCTTTTTTATTTGTAAAATATATATATTCTTTTTTTATAATTTTTAATTTTTTTTTAATTTATTTTAAATTTTTTATATTAACTAACGTTAATTTTATTTATTTTTTAAGAAAAAATAAACTATTTTTTATAAAAATACTTTTTAACAAAAAATTTATTTTTTTAATTAAATTTTGTTTATTAAAATATTCTTTCAAAACTTTTTTGATGATTAAATTATTTGTTTTCTAAGAAATTCTTCAATAATTTTTTAGTTATTAAATTGTAATTTTATCAAAATTTTTGTTAATAGTTATTTTTTATATCAATTTATATTATTTTAATATTAAATTAAAAAAATCTTATTACTGTTAATATGTATAACAATTAATATTAATAAATAATTTATTTCATAAAATTATTAAAAATTATTAACAACTTTATCAAAACTTAAAACTAAGTTGAGATAGATAAATTCCAAATTTAAAAACATCTCATTCCTTCACAGTTTTACAAAACAAGTTCCTTAATAATTAAAAGATTATTGAAAGATATCTTAAAAAAATAATTTAATCATTAAAAATTTTTTTAAAATTTTTAAAAAAATACAATTTAATTAATAGAAAAATAATTTGTTAAAGGATATTTTGAAATCACATAAAAATAAAATTTTTACTAGAAGATATTTTTGTAAAAGTTAATTTATTTTTCTTAAAAGAGGGTAAAGTTAATATTAGTTAACACAACAAATTTAAAATAAATTAAAAAAAAATTTTTAAAAATTATAAAAAAGAGGAGTATACACAAATAAAAGAGAAGAGAATCTCATTGTAGTATCCTTCAAGAGAGAAAAATAAAATTTTCTCATTATTTTAATTGACATGTATTATATGATTTGACGGTGATGCTTAATTAGTCGTAAACTCGGTTAATCTAAATTGAAAAAATCTAGGAACTAATTCTATATGAAGACAAACAGTCATTTTTAAAAAAAAAAAATACTGATTTTATAATTTTAAAAATTAGTTTTACATTAAAAAATTATGCGATTTTCCATTCCCTTCACCTATGTTCTCTTCTTCTCCTCCAAATCACCTTCAGAAGTTTTGTACCAAAATTTTAGATTTTTTATTATGTTTTAAAAAATTTTTTTGTTAGATTTTGAATATTTTTTTACAATAATTTTAAATATTTTTTTCATTTAATTTTAGACGTTATTTTTATTATATTTTAAATGTTTTTTTCTTAGTTTTAGATTTTTTTTAATAAAAAATATCCAAAAATCAAAACATAACAATCATTAACATATAAAATCTCTAAATAAATAACATTATTCAAAACCTCCAAAAATTTTGAAAATGTACGGAAAAAAATAAGAGTATGGTAGAAAAAAGCACACACATAACAAAATGAAGCGCATATATGATGGAAAAAAGATATAAGAGAAAGATATAAAATGATTAAGATTTTACATAATTTTTATTTTTTAATATGACAGTAAAATTAAAATTTTAGAATAAATTACATAATTTTAACTTTTTTTAGATTTTTTTTATAATTTAACTAATAATTAGTTATAGATAGCTGATATCTTAATTAATTACCTAACAAAATTGATCTAAATTTTGGTTTGAACTACATCTTACATGTGCACCACAAACTTGTATGGAGAGGTTTTCTTGCAGTATAACTATATATCACCTTTTTCAAAAAGGATTTGTTATGCGTTCTTTTTTATCAAATATAGTTAGAAAAATAAAATATTTTTATTTATAAATTATAATAATTTAATATTAAGTAAATCTTTTTGTAATTATTTTAAAAATTTTAAAAAATAAAAAAAGTCATAATCGAATTATGTTCTAATTTTTTTATATTTATTTTTTATAATTATTCAAATATTCTCATAAAAATTCACATCATAATACATAAAGCTTTACATTTTCTTCTCCCTCCATTTTGTCTGTAATAATGCTTTTGAACGTTATCAATATTATTTTTCATCCAAATCATTGGATTTTTATTTTTATTTTTTATACTCTTCCTTTAAATTCGATCGTCACCATTATTTTCACTACTATGACCCACACCAATACAAACAAATGAACAATACCATTATCACCTCAAACTTTATCACCACCATATAAGAGGAAAGAAATTATAATAAAAAATAATTAATCAACCAGAGAAAAATTAAAAAAATAATTTCATTCAAAAAAATTTATAAAAGAAAATATGTCAATTACTCATTTCATGCTCTCTTGATTCTATTACTATTAATTTATTTACAATAAATTTTATTCTAAATCAAAATTTTTTTAATTGGACTATTAGATCCACATTTACTCATTACATTACATTTTTCTTAACAATAATTTTGTCCTTAAGATTGTGGAAAAAAAAAAGAGTAAATCCTCATCATTATATTATTTTACAATAGGTAGCATTTTAGCGCTAAAATTGCTGATGTGGCATGTCCTAATGTCAGTATACATACCTCTATCTTCTTGCTATATTTTAGAAAAGTATATTTTTTATAATTATATATAAAAATCAGTATTTAATGCATAATTAAGCTAATTGTCAATTATTAATATTTTCTATTATTCTAATTATATTAAGGGTTAAGTATTTTTTTTGTCCTTAAAGTCTTGGACAAAAATAAAAATCGTCACCGACCTTTTTCTCTTATTAAAATCATCCTCAATGTTATAAAACGTTAAAAGATTGTCCTTTTGTCCATGAACAATATTTTGTGGACAATTTTACCCTTAAACAAAAAAATTAAAATATGTAACCAAACGGAGATCCCTCTTCTCTTCTTTTCTCATTGATAGTAACAACCCTTCTTCCTTTTCTTCTTCTTCTTCTCATAACTCAGTCATCACCGAGATTTTTTAAATTCTCTCTTCGACGGACTTCTCCTCCTATAACGATGCCGGCGTCAACGCCTCTCTTTCCGCCCTAACACTCTCGTCTCGACGAGTCATTTGTCCTCACTATACCCCACCATGACGCCGCCGCTGCCTACGTCCACCACTGTCTGCGCTTCTTCCATTGGATCGGCCGCCAGCCCTACTTCCACCACACTCGTCGTACCTTCTCTGCCATCTTTCGAATCCTTCTACTGCCATGGCTCCACCTTCCACCCCGTGTGCAGTTTAACAATACTCTCGTAACTGGAGATGCTATTGCGAGTAAGACCTGTTTGGTAAAATGCGATTTCATGGTTTGGACTTGGATACCTTTGGTTACCATGTGCTTTTGAATGTCCTTGTTGAGAAGAGTTATTTTGATTCTGTTGATGAGGTTGTTAGGCAGATTAGGATAAGAGATTTTGAGAATCAGTATACTAATCCACTTGTTATGAAGAGTTTGTGCAAGCAAGGAGGTTGGATGAAGCTGAAGGGTTCTTGTTTGGCTTGGTGGATGGTGGCAAGGAACTTCATGCTGTTAGGGGGTTTGGGGATTCAGGGCTGCTACCATGGGATTATGTTTATGGGGTTTGGATAAGGGGTCTTGTGCAGGGTAGCTGGTCGGACGAGGCCTTGGAGTTTTTCAGACAGAAGAAAGAAGATAAATGGTACATTCCTGGTTTGGTGTTTCATATTAAGGGGAGGGTTTTTTTTTGTTTAAGGGTAAAATTGTCCACAAAATATTGTTCATGGACAAAAGAACGATTTTTTAATGTTTTATAATGTTGAAGATGATTTTAATAAGAAAAAAAGGTCAGGGACGATTTTGATTTTGGCCCAAGATCTTAGGGACGAAAAAAGTACTTAACCCTTATATTAATTATAAATCATTCTAATTGTCGATCATTATAATATAATTTTTAATCAAAGAAAATCAATAACAAATTGATATTGATATCAATAATAAAAGAATAAATTTATGATTCTAATTACTATAAATATGATACTAACATAAATGGTTTTGTTCAAATGCTTTATATTGCACATGTATATTAATTAGCGGCAAATTGATATTGATATCAATAATTAATTTTTATAATTAATTTTATACTACTAAAAGTTATATATAGTATTTCTTTTGTAGTTTATGATGAGTTTAAATTTGAGAGTCAAAGTATTTTATTTAATTTTTAAATTTGTTATTCTTCTTTAATTACTTCATAGATTAAGAATGTATTTTTTATTTTTATAGTAAATTTTACTTTTTAGAACTTTTTTTTAATTGGGCTATCAGACCTACTTTCACTCATTACATTACATTCCCGTAAACAGAAACTTTGTCCTCAAAATTGTGAAAAAAAAATCCTAATGAAAATTTCAATGTTTATAACCAAACCTTAGGACTCAATACATATTTCGTGTGTTTATGATTTTTTTTATTGGGCTTGGTATTGAAAATGATTGTCCAATAAGTAAAAGTCCAACTCAAAATTAGGGGTCATTCATGACCAAAGAAAAAAAGGCTAGTACTCTTGTAAGGAAAAGAAAAGTTGGTTCTTCATATAATAAAAGTAGATGGAACCATTTGAAAGAGCCTAGCAAAGAGCCTAGCAGCGGAAACAACACAAATATCTAACACAAGAATAATATGAAAGCACTCACAACACAATATGGCAGCAACTATAACTAGCAAATATAGCAAGTAAGGCAATAACAAGAACACACCGAGATCCCTCAATGTGAGAGGTAAAAACCACAGGTCGTCCAGACCAATGAAATAGCTCCACTATAATCAAATGAGTTACAAGAGAGTCTCAAACAAAGCACAAAAATGTGCATATAACCAGCCAAAACATCAAACCACCAAAACTTACAAATGAGAAGCAAGAAGATGAAATATACCCAAAAAATAGAGCTATTGTCGAAGTCAATTTCTCCCTCTGCAGACCTCCAATTAAAACTCCACCATCCAAACTAAAGAACAAGATGTGAAGAATCTACAATTCAAATTTTACATCGATCTAACGGTGAAAAAATGAGAAATTGCCGTTCAAAGATTGCTGCTCTGTGTAAAAATGAAAAACCTAATTTCTCTCTTGCGAAGCCAATTTCTCTAACTTCAGAGTTCTAATCAACATCTCCACCAACCAGAATGAAGAACAAGATGAGAGGAATACGTAGTTTAAATTTCACACCGATGCAATGGTGAACGAATGAGAAACTGCCATTTGAAAAGTTTACTGCTTTGGATAAAAATGAAAATTCTATTTTCCGTTTTCTTTCTCTCTTTGGTGGCTACTTTCTTTCTTTCAAATTGACCCCAGAATCTGATTAGGGTTGTGGCATAATGGTTGCAAAGAGACACCCTAAAAAATGTTGGGCTTGGGCCTCACAAAGGAGAGAAAAACCCCAACAAATCTCCCCCTTCTCGACTAGGTGGAGGCCTTCGCCATTCCAGCGATCGAACAACATGTTTCAAACTTTTCTCTTGATAATGCTTTTGTCATCATATCAGCACCATTGTCATTAGTATGAACTTTCTCAAGTTCCAACAACTTGGAATCTAACACATCCCGTATCCAGTGATACCTAACATCAATATGTTTAGGTTTTGCATGAAAAGTAGAATTCATGGCAAGATGAATAGCGCTTTGGCTATCACACAACAACACATAACGGTCTTGCTTGAAACCAAGTGCTGCAAGAAACTTTTTCATCCACAACAACACTTTACATGCTTCAGTTGCTGTAATAAACTCTGCCTCTATGGTAGAAAGTGTAACACACTTCTGTAGCCTTGACTGCCAAGAAATAGCTTCCCCTGCAAACTTGACCAAATAACCTGAAGTAGACTTTCCAGAATCAATATCTCCTGCCATGTCTGCATTAGTAAAGCCAACTAGCAAAAGTTTCTCACCACCAAAACTCAAACTAAAGTTAGTTGTACCTTTAAGATATCTCATAATCTATTTAACAGCATTCCAATGTTCTTTACCTGGATTAGAGAGAAAACGACTTACAGTACCAACCGCATGAGCAATGTCTGGTCTAGTACACACCATAGCATACATCAAGCTTCTAACAGCTGAGGCATAAGAAATTTCATCCATTGCTTGTTTCTCCTCTTCAGTGGTTGGACACTGCTTGGTGCTCAACTTAAAATGAGGAGTAAAAGAACTAGCAACACATTTGGCATCATTCATGCCAAACCTTTGAAGCACATTCTTTATGTACTTCTCCTATGACAAATAAAGCTTCTTGGAATCTCTATAACGAGTAATAGTCATGCCCAAAATCTGTTTGGCAAGACCCAAGTCCTTCATAGCAAAGAACTTGCTCAACTGTTTCTTCAACTCATTAATCCTCAAAGCATTCTTGCCCACAATCAAAATATCATCCACATACAGCAAAAGAATGATAAAATCATCATCAGAAAAATTTTGCACAAATACACAATGATCTGAAGTTGTCTTACGGTAACCATGCTCTCCCATAACAGATTCAAATTTCTTGTACCACTGTCTTGGAGCTTGCTTCAACCCATAAAGACTCTTCTTAAGCTTGCACACACAATCTTCCTTTCCTTTAACAACAAAGCCCTCCGGTTGCTCCATGTAGATCTCCTTATCTAAATCACCATGAAAAAAAGTTATCTTCACATCCATTTGCTCAATCTCTAAATCAAGAGACGCTGCTAATCCAAGCATAGCATGAATGGATGACATCCTCACAACAGGAGAAAAGATCTCCTTATAATCAACACCTTTTCTCTGGCTAAAGCCTCTAACAACCAATCTAGCCTTATACCGAGGCTTAGAATTGTGTTCTTCATTCTTGAATCTGAATACCCATTTGTTCTTCAAAATTCACATACCCTTCGGTAGCTTCACCAACTCATAGGTATCATTCTCAAGCAAGGACTTCATTTCTTCTTGCATAGCTTCAAGCCATTGAGCTTTGCTTTCATCTTCAATAGCCTCTCCAAAGCATCCTGGTTCTCCCCCATCAGTCAACAAAACAAACTCATGTGGAGAATACCTTGATGAAGGCTTCCTCTCTCTTGTAGATCTTCCGAGTGCATTTGCAGGAATTTCTAAAGCTGGTTTTTTATCTTGATCATCATCACCAACTTCATCAAGTATCGGATCAACTGTTCCATCTTCACTTGCACTTGTATCATGCTCATTATTTTGAACTTCAACTCTACCATCTTCTACCATAGGCATAGAGGGAGTAATATCCAAGTCAGAAAAATCATCACTAGGCTGAACCATTGGCTTCTCCGCATTATCAACATCCTTCAATGTTTGGTCTTCAACAAAGACAACATCTCTACTCTGAATCACCTTCTTGCTAATCGGATCATAAAATCTGTAACCAAACTCATCAATGCCATAGCCAATAAAAATACACCGCCTAGTCTTTACATCAAGCTTAGATCTCTCATCTTTAGGAATATGAACAAAAGCTTTACATCTAAAGACTTTTAAATGATCATAAAAAACATCTTTACCTGACTATACCTTCTCTGACACTTCAAATTGCAAGGGAGCACATGGTGTCCGGTTCAAGACATGAATAATAGTGCTTAAAGCTTCACCCCCAAAAGGATTTCGCTAATCCAGATTGTGATAATAAGCACCTAACTCTTTCAACCAATGTTCTGTTCATCCTTTCAGCCAAGCCATTCAACTGAGGAGTCTTTGGAGGAATCTTCTGATGTCTTATACCATGCTCTTTACAATAAGCATCAAATGGACCTGAGTACTCACCACCATTGTTAGTACGAATGCATTTCAACTTCTTTCCAGTTTCTTTTTCAACAGAAGCTTGAAATTGCTTGAACACATTCAAAATTTGATCTTTGGTCTTCAAAGTGTAAACCCATAATTTCCTAAAATAATCATCAATAAAGGTTACAAAATAGATAGACCCTCAAAGTGTTCTTATCTTCATTGCCCCACATACATCAGAATGTACCAAGTCAAGTATCTCTGACTTCCTTGAAGGTGGATGGCTCTTGAAAGAAGCCCTGTTTTGTTTCCCAGCAAAGCAATGGTTGCACTTTTGCAAAGCAACTTTACAACCAGAGAAAAGATTCCTCTTGGATAACATATTCATATATTTTTCACTCACATGACATAATCTCTTATGCCATAAATCAGTTTCATCAATAAACTCAACAGCATTAATAACATCTTTCACAATCTTTGCTTGAGTTAAATAAAGAGTAGAGTGTCAAGTACCTCTAGCAACAACCATAGAACCCTTGGTAAGCTTCCAACTATCACGAGAGAATGAGCTATCCAAGTCTTCATCACACAACTTACCAACAGAAAGTAAGTTCAGCCGAATATCTGGAACATGTTTCACACGCTTCAAAGTCAACTTGGTACCGTTGGAGGTTTCTAAGCAAACTTGTCCAACACCGGCACATTTTGCAACACCTTGATAAGCCATTTTCACATCACCAAAATCACCAGGAGTATAATATGTAAACAAATCCCTCCTAGATGTAACATGAATAGAAGCACCGCTATCAATCACCCAACTAGTGCTATTATCAACAAGGGTAACAGATTCAAACTCCTCAACAAGAAAAAAAATCATCATGAGTTACATTAACCTTGTCTTCGTTGCTACCATCATCTTTATTTTTGCTCTTGTCTTTACTTGTCTTGGCTTTCTCCTTCTTTAGCTGCCAACAAAAATTTTTCACATGTCCCTTTTGACCATAATGATGACACTCAATATTCTTATACTTTTCTTGAGACTTGCTTCTGCTTTGATCTCTACCTTTAAGACCTCGACTTTTGTTTCTCCCCCTAGACTCAGAAAGAAGAACATCTGAATGTGTAGTCGATGTACCTTGTGACTTTCTTCTCATCTCTTCATTCAAAACACTACTCTTGGCAAGATCCATAGAGATTACACCATCAGGAGCAGAATTAGACAATGACATTCTGAGAATTTCCCACGAGTCTGGTAAGGAGCCAAGAAGTAACAATCCTTGGACCTCTTCATCAAACTTGATACCCATGGAAGATAACTAATTTATAATTCCTTGGAAGTTATTCAAGTGATCTGTTATTGATGTCCCATCTATATACTTCAAAGCAAACAACTGCTTGATCAAAAACATCTTGTTATTCCCAGTTTTCCGAGCATACAACTGTTCAAGCTTAATCCAAAGGGTTCAAGCATGTGTCTCCCCAATAATATGGTTCAAATAATTATCGTCAACCCACTGCCTAATATATCCATAGACTTGTCTATGCAACAAAGTCCAATCATCATCAGATTTATCATTAGGCTTCTCTGTACCAAAAACTGGTTGATGAAAATTTTTGACATAAAGCAAATCTTCCATCTTTGACTTCCACAAATCATAATTAGGACCATTAAGAGTGATCATCTGACTAGTATTACTATTAGCTTCCATTGTTCACAGAATCACAAGCCCAGAAAAATACTAACAAACTCTAACATTAGTATGAAAGAGCCTAGCAGCGGAAACAACACAAATATCGAACATAAGAACAATATGAAAGCACTCACAATACAATATGGCAGCAACTATAACTAGCAAATATAGCAAGTAAGGCAATAACAAGAACACACCGAGATTTTAACATGGAAAACCCCCTCAATGTGAGAAGTAAAAACCACGGGTCATCCAGACCAATGAAATAGCTCCACTATAATCAAATGAGATACAAGAGAGTCTCCAACAAAGCACAAAATCGCGCATATAACCAGCCAAAACATCAAATCACCAAAGCTTAAAAATGAGAAGTAAGAAGATGAAATATACCCAAAAAATAGAGCTGCTGTTGAAGTCAATTTCTCCCTCTGCAAAGCTCCAATTAAAATCTTCACCATCCAGAATAAATACAAATATGTGAAAAACCTACAATCCAAATTTCACATCGATCCAACGGTGGAAATATGAGAAACTGCCGTTCAAAGATTGCTACTCTGTGTAAAAATGAAACCTAATTTCTCTCTTGCGAAGCCAATTTCTCTCACTGCAGACTTCCAATCAACATCTCCACCGACCAAAATAAAACACAATATGAGAAGAACATGCAGTTCAAAATTCAAGCCGATCCAACGATGAACGAATGATAAACTGCCATTTGAAGTTTACTGCTTTGGATAAAAACGAAAATTCTGTTTTGCCTCTTCTTTCTCTCTTTGGTGGCTACTCTCTTTCTCTCAAATTGATCCCAAAATCTGATTAGGGTTGTGGCACAATGGGTGCAAAGAGACACCCTAAAAAATATTGGACATGGGCCTCACAAAGGAGAGAAAAATCCCAACACCATTTTGGAGTGACACGTGTGACTTCGTTGCAAGGAGAAAAAGGTTGCTCTACGGAGGCTACTTGTTTCGAGGATTACCTGAAACTATAGGTCGATCTCGGATGAGATCTTCTGTTGTGACCGGAGTTGTCGTGTCCGACTTCTGTGATCGTAAGACGCTGCTGATCCTCGTTCACCGGAGGGTGGTGGTACCTGCAAGAGACTTCGATGCTTAAGTTAGCACGGGCTTTAGGCAGGTTTTTTGTAGAATCAGAGTATGAGTTATACCTGGGTGCTCCAGTGTATTTATATTAGTGTTTGATAACCTTTTTTTGAGATAAGTTTGTTATCTTATTGGTGGACGAAATTGTGATCTATTATTTTTCCCATGATGTTGGCAGCTATAATTAAATACCCCAAAGAGATCATGGTATGATGAATTGGGATCTTATAATCCTTGGTAATGGCACCAACAGCTTAGTGTTGTTGTTGGACCAAAAGAGTTACAGGCACTATTAGAGAATCTCACAACTCCGTTCAACTAACCAGCAAGTGCACTGGGTCGTCCAAGTAATATCTTACGTGAGTAAGGGTCGATCCCACGGAGATTGTTGGTATGAAGCAAGCTATGGTCACCTTGTAAATCTCAGTTAGGCAGATTAAATGGTTTATGATAAGTTCGAAAATAAATAATAAACAGAAAATAAAATAGGATAGAAATACTTATGTAAATCAATAGTGGAAATTTCAGATAGGCGTATGGAGATGCTGTGCTCCTCTTGAATCTCTACTTTCTTATTACATTCATCCAATCCTTCTTACTCCTTTCCATGGCAAGCTGTATGTAGGGCATCACCGTTGTCAATGGCTATATCCCATCCTCTCAGTGAAAATGGTCCTATGCTCTGTCACAGCACGGCTAATCATCTGTCGATTCTCAATCAGGTTGGAATAGAATCCCTTGATTCTTTTGCGTCTGTCACTAACGCCCAGCCTTCAGGAGTTTGAAGCTCGTCACAGTCATTCAATCCCAGAATCCTACTCGGAATACCACAGACAAGGTTAGACTTTCCGGATTCCCGGAATCCTACTCGGAATACCACAGACAAGGTTAGACTTTCCGGATTCCCATGAATGCCGCCATCTATCTAGCTTATACCACGAAGATTCTGTTGGGGAATCTAAGAGATATGCGCCCGGCCTAAGGTAGAACGGAAGTGGTTGTCAGTCACGTGCGTTCATAGGTGAGAATGATGATGAGTGTCACGGATCATCACATTCATCAAGTTGAAGTGCAACGTATATCTTGGAATAAGAATAAGGAGAATTGAATAGAAAATAGTAGTAATTGCATTGAAACTTGAGGTACAGCAGAGCTCCACACCCTTAATCTATGGTGTGTAGAAACTCCACCGTTGAAAATACATAAGTGAAAGGTTCAGGCATGACCGAATGGCCAGCCCCCATGGTCTAAGGACTAGGCGTCCAGAGATGTCTAATACACTAGTAAAAAGTCCTATTTATAATAAACTAGCTACTAGGGTTTACATGAGTAAGTAATTGATGCATAAATCCACTTCCGGGGCCCACTTGGTGTATGTTTGGGCTGAGCTTGATCTATCCACGAGTTGAGGCTTTTATTGGAGTTGAACGCCAAGTTATAACGTGTTTTGGGCGTTCAACTCCGGGTTGTGACGTGTTTCTAGCGTTTGACTCTAGACAGCAGCATGTACTTGGCGTTGAGCGCCACTTTACGTCGTCAATTCCCGAATAAAGTATGAACTATTATATATTTTGGGAAAGCTCTGGATGTCTACTTTCCAACGTCGTTGAGAGCACGCCATTTGGAGTTTTGTAGCTCCAGAAAATCCATTTCGAGTGTAGGGAGGTCAGAATCCAACAGCATCGGCAGTCCTTTTGTCACCCTTTTTCAGAATTTTGCTCAAGTCCCTCAATTTCAGCCAGAAATTACCTGAAATCACAGAAAAACACACAAACTCATAGTAAAGTCTAGAAATGTGAATTTAACATAAAAACTAATGAAAACATCCCTAAAAGTAGCTTGAACTTACTAAAAACTACCTAAAAACAATGCCAAAAAGCGTATAAATTATCCGCTCATCACTTATCTATCTTTTGTGGGTGGGGTCACCTTATCTTTCTGGCTTGCCACCTTTAGAGGGGCAGTAATCCTCAGCTTTGGGCCTACTTGGGCCTCTATGGAGATTTGGCTGAGCTCTTTAGGAAGAGGTCGGTGACGAGCCAACTTTTTCAAGAGGTCGGTCACTTTGACGCCGTCCAACCCGGGTAGTATAGCTTGGTTCAAGGTATGAACAGTGCCCCTACTTGAGTTCGAACCTTTCCATGAGATTGTGCCTTTTTGGGCTTTGATCTCTTTAGGAAAGTCGTGCTCAAGCATCTTGGTCCAATCCGTTTCTCCATTTGCGAGTTTTATGTTATGTTTTAAATGCGAAGCATTTTGTTTTTAACCCCTTTATTGTCACATTTTGTTCCTCGAGGGGGGTTACCTCCTTGGGAATACGCACGTGCTTTTAATGCTCTTTACTTCACCGTTTCCTTTTCCCTCTTTGTTTTGAGATAAAAAAGAATTTGAACTTAGCCCTTTCTTCTTCTTCCTTTGTCTACTTTGTTTCTTTTCGGTTGGAAAAGAACCTCCTTTTCTCCAATATCGCTTTTGCCCCAAGCTTTTCCTTCTTTCTCTAGAGTTTTTCTCTTGGACCTTTTGTGCGCTTCGTTTGCTCAACGAAAAAGAAGCTTCCTTTCTGATTTCCCCCTTACCCAAGATCATATATCTTTGGAGTTTTCTTTTCCGTAGCGGCAATTTGTGTCTTGTTGCTCGTGCATTCATCTTTCTGCCTTCTTCTTTTCCAGGTTCGTTCTTCCATTCTGAACATCTTTACATTATTTTCCAACTCTGTTTTACTTCCGATGATGATTGTTGTTATTTTTCTTTGTATTAAGGTTTGTTTTTTGCTGGGCTTCTTTAGAAGTAAAAAGATGGAGCTTTCTTTGGTAATCATTGTATGCTTTTGTTTCTTGAAAAGCGCAATCTTTTTACTTCTCTATCGTTGATATCTGGGCTTCTGTTTATTTCTTCATGTTTTTCTTTTATTTGAGAAGGTTAGGGTTGATTTCTTTTTCTATGCTTTGTACTGTTGCCTCCAAAGGATGCCCCTGGACTTCTGACATTTTGATATCTTTTGCTTTGTGTGAACCCTGGGGTATCCATTTGCTGCTATAGTTGTTGTTTGTTGGTTGTTTCCCCCCTTTCTGTTTCTGTCTAAGTTGTTTGTGAGTGACTTTTTTTTTATTTTTCTTACTTGTAGGGATAGTTGGTTTATGTCTTCGCGTAAAAACATGGTCGAGATGTCCACCAAAGTTCTTGTTGGTATGGCCGATTGGCTAGATTCAATAGTCCTGGTGTGTGTGACTGTGGCTGATCCCGAGTACTGTGAGAGGCTTAGAAGGTTCCATAGGATATGTAGCAATAGGGAGGACGAGAAGAATTACGAGCTGGTGTCACCTGACCCTGAGGAGAGGATTAGTTTCCCTCCCTTAACTTGGGCAGAGCGTCCTTTTTTCTATGCTTACGATTACTTCTTTAGCCAGCTAGGTATTACTCTTCCTTTTACTGCTTTTGAGACCAACCTCTTGTGGTCCTGTAATGTGGCCCCTTCTTAGCTTCATCCAAATTCTTGGGGTTTTATAAAGATTTTTCAGCTGTTGTGTCAAGAGCTGGGTGTCCGACCTACCATATCTCTTTTTCTTTACCTTTTTGTGTTGATAAAACTTGGGGTGGCTAAGAAGAAAGCCACTTGGATTTTCTTTCGAGCTACCCAAGGGAAGAAGGTGTTTTCTATGTTTGATGAGCCCTTTCGGGACTTTAAGAATTACTATTTCAAAGTCCGAGCTGTTGAGAGTGCTCGTCCTTTTTTCTTGGATGAGAATGATGAGCCTACCTTCCTTTTATGGTGGCAAAAAGATGTATTAGTGGTCAAATATTCTTGGGAGAGTCTGAGTGAAGTAGAACAAGCTTTTGTAGGTGTTTTAGAGGAACATTGGGGGGGGGGGGGAATCTCCTCATTTGGATACAAAGAAGTTTCTAGGAGATCCTTCGCTCCTTCGTGCTAAACTAGGTAGCACTACCTCCTCTCATGCTGCTGGTCTTCCTCCAAAAAGGCAAAAAACTGTTGGTACTTACAACTTGGATGACAAAGAGTTGGATGGTGTGGCCTTTACCACAGAGTTGATTGCTCCTCATGGCCAGGTTTCGACTGACGACGTGTCGATTCTTCACCATCTTGACTTCATAGCGAGCAATAGTATTCGGATGGCTAATCTTGGTGCGGCCTTGTCCCAAGTTATCCAGGAGTCCCCAGTTCGTGTGACCAAGGCCTTCATGGAGGATGCCAAGTCTGAGTTTGATAGAATTAAAGGTTTGAAGGACGAGCTGGATGCTAGGGTGGCTAAGTTGGAGCTGAATGTGGAGAATGAAAAGTCTCGAGCTACTACTGCAAATGCAGCTGAAAACTTGGCTGAGGAGACTGCTAAAATGTACAAGGAGAGCTATACCTGCACCTATGGCGAGTTGCTGAAAACTAGGGAGAGGCTTCAGTCCGCCCAGGATGATTACGTCGAGCTTCAGGGTTATATGGTGAGCAGTATGACCGAGATGTATGAGAACCTGAAGGCTTAGGTCCGGGTTCTTGCTCCCAAGCTCGACCTCTCCATGTTTAGCATGGACAATGTGGTGGAGGATGGCAAGATTGTGCCTGCCCCCGATGATGATGATGAGGGTCCTTTCCTTGTGCCACCAGCCAAGGCTTTTGTAGCCTCAACTACTGCTACTCCTTCTGCTGAGGTGGTTCCTCCTGGGCTCGATCCTGATGTAGAGATATTAAATGGCCCAGATGGAGTTGTTAATGCCACCCCAATCTCGACCAGGCCACCTTCTCCTAAAGATGTAGCTGCTGATGCAACGTTGGATCCTTTATGACTCCTTATTGTGCCTTTGTTTTGGCTATGTATTTGTATAGTCCAACTTGTGGACTTTTGTTGAATTTTTTGTTGATGTAAGTTTTTGTGGATGACTGATAAACCACTATTTTATGGTTTATCATATGCTCAATTGAGTGGTTTTAATCAACTCTTTACTCACTTATTCATACAATTCGCATGTTTTACATTTTCCTTCCTGATTTTGTGCTATGATTGAAAACATGCTTCTTTGATCTTATATTTGCTTATTATTAATCCTCTCTTATTACCATTAGATGCCTTGATATGTGTGTTAGTGTTTTCAGATATTATAGGGCAGGAATGGCTTGGAGGATGGAAAGGAAGCATGCAAAAGTGGAAGGAATACAAGAAGTTGAAGAAGTTGTTAAGCTGTCCAACCTGACCTCTTCGCACTCAAATGACTATAACTTTAGCTACAGAGGTCCAAACGATGCAGTTTCAATTGCGTTGGAAAGCTAACGTCCGGGGCTTCGATTTGATATATAATTTACCATAGCTGCCTCGAAGTTAGGTGACGCGAACGCGTGAATGACGCGCTCGCGTCGCATCTGCGAACTGCAATCCGCGCGGACGCGTGGATGATGCCTCCGCGTCACTTGGCCGCAACCTGTACGGACCAGAAAGCGCTGGAAGTGACTTTTGGGCTGTTTCTGATCCAGTTTTTGGCCCAGAGAATACAGATTAGAGGCTATAAAGTGGGGGAATGCATCCATTCATGATCATGCTTTGATAATTCACTTTTTAGTTATAGATGTAGTTTTTAGTGAGAGAGGATCTCTCCTCTCTCTTAGGATTAGGATTCCTCTTAAAGGACTTAGGAATATTTTCATCTTCTTCAATTACAGGTTTAATATTCCTTTTATATATTTTCCCAATTTATTTTATGAACTCTTTATGTTTGGATTGATTTTCTTAATTAATGTTATTTGAGGTATTTCAGTTTATGATTGTTTTATTTATATGAATGCTTTTAATTTAATTTAGATATTTAGCCTTTTGGCTTTGGTTGATTAATTAGTGACTCTTGAGTTATCAAACTCATTGTTGATTGAAAATTGGAATTCTTCAAGAATTGATTCGAGATCCAATAACTCTAACTTTTCCCAAGGAAAGACTGAGACTTGAGGATTCGAATTAATTCATCTACTTAACTTACCTTCATAGTTAGAGGTTAACAAAGTGGGAGAAAACTCCAATTCTCATCACAATTGATAAGGATAACTAGGATAGGACTTCTGAATTTTTATACTTTGCCAAGAGTTTATTTTACAGTTATTATTATTTTATTTTAAGTGTCATTCAACATACCTTTTACCATAATCCAAAACCCCAAACACACTTTTGCATAACCAATAATAAGAACATACCTCCCTGCAATTCCTTGAGAAGATGACCCGAGGTTTAAATACTTCGGTTATCAATTTTAAAGGGGTTTGTTACTTGTGACAACCAAAACGTTTGTACGAAGGGATTCTTGTTGGTTTAGAATCTATACTTCCAACGCAATTTTATAAAATTCTTTACTAGCAAAAATCCTAACGTCAAAATGGCTCTGTTGCTGGGGAATTGCAAACGTGTGCCTTATTATTGGTTATTGTAAATATTTTTCAAATTTTTTTTTCCTTTTTTGTTAGTTTTTGTTTTTATTATCTCTCACTACTATGAACTCTCACCCCTTTGGCTATGAGTCTGGTTATAATTATGTTGCAGGAAGAGGAGATTATAATGACAACATGCACCATGGTTGGAACAATCAAAGATGGGAGGAGCCACAAGGATTTAATCAACCCTCATGGCAACAACCACCTCCAATGGACTATCAACAACCATTCTGTGATGCATATCAAGGCAATGGCTATGGTGAGCGCTCTTTTGATTATCAACAACCACCACCATACGCCTATGAACCCCCTCCTCAACATAACTTTGGACCACCAAACTCACAAGCCCCTTTCCGCCATTCACCTCCATATGACCCTAACCCTCAACCACCATACCAACCACCTTATGAGCCATATGAACCATATATAGAACCACCCCAATTCCAACCCAATTACTCACAAGAACCACCACTTCAATATTCACCATCTCCATATCCATCAATCCAAGAGCACTATGATCCTATTTATGAAAGCCGAGTGCATCAAGAGACAAAGGATCATTTCAAGGAAACAGTGGATCGATTTCAGGCAACCATTCGTCAATTGGAGCAAGCGATAAATCAATTAGCTTCCCGACGTTCGGACACTCAAGGAACCCCCATGGCTTCATGTGGACAATCTAATGAAGAACGTAGCATGAAGGAGATACTAGAAACTCCAGTGAACAGTACGGAGCATGACTTTGTACTGGAACAAGTGGAGGAAGCCGGAATTATTGAAGAAGAAGAAGTGGTTGAAGACTTAGGAGATGCAGAACCTCCATGGGAAAGTCCAGTCATAGAATCCCCTTCCAAGACGTTTGAAATTGATGCTAAGGAGGGTGTACAACCTCCAAGGCATATCACAGTTGAAGACTTGGAAGAGGTTGATCAAGAGATGGAGATTCAAGAAGAAGGAGCACAACCTCCCATGCCATTGGAAAGCAATGAAGAGGATATTGAATTGGAAGAAAGCTACCAAGAGGAAGAGGTTGAAATTGAAGAAGCTTGCAAAGAGGTGGTAATTATCAGAGAAGAGTACGAGGGAGTGGAGCTTGCAATTTCATTAAAAATACCTCCCCCTAAGTTGCCATCATCCTTCACAACATTAAAGTCAGTAAAATTCATATCCCTTAGCTTTCTAATTCCACTTGAATATGGGCTACTGGAGACGGATGGTCAACTTAGAACTCTTTGTAACATTAAGAGTAAGAGGAAGATGGCTAGTGGTAAGAATTGTCCTGCAAGGTTCATCATGGTTGAAAGCTTTAAGTTTAAAAGCAAAGGTTGGTGTAACGCTCAACTGAATGGGTCTAGGAAGCTGTTTGGTGGCTGCAGTGAGAATTCAAATTACTTATCACCCAGTTGGAAAAATACAGATCCCAACAAGGATGGGTGTAAAAGCAAGATTTGGGATCCTGGGATCTGCTCTGACACTTGTTACCCCGGGAGCCTAAGAATCTGTTTGAAGCTTCTTAAGGGCTTTACATGCTTAGTTTGGGACACTGGAGGTTACTGGAATCACAAACATTGTTGGAGATTCCTGGATGCGTTCAAGCACAAGCCACCATAACAGGGAGCTCACCAAATGTCCAACTTAAGGACTTTAACTAAAAGTGCTAGGTGGGAGACAACCCACCATGGTATGATCGTTCCTTTTTCAATTTTAATTTTATTTAGTTTTGTTTGTTTTTAAATTTTATTTTATTTTATTGAACCTGGAATCATGCATAGCATTCACATTAAGCATTGCATTCTGCATTTTACAAAAAAAAATTTCATGCGACACGACCACCTCATTGACGCGTTCGCGTCGCATGTGTGGGAGAGAATAATAAAATGAACAGAGAGTCACGCGAGGGCGTGGCTGGAGGCGTGCCAATGGCACAAATCGTCCCACGCGACCGCGTCATATGGGAATAATGTCCTCCTACGCGACCACGTGCCCCACGTGGCCGCGTGCCCTGGATTTCGACGTAAAAGGGTGCACAACCAATTATTGTGCTAGAGTGGTGTTGGATTGGTGCTGAACGCACAATTCTACCCATGCGGCCGCGTTACCCACGCGACCGCGTCACATTCTTCTAAAGCCCACTCACGCGATCACATGCCCCATGCGATCGCGTCACTTAAAATTTGGCACTAATAATAATTTGAACAGAGAGTTGTGCGAGCGCGAGGCTGCCCTCGCACCAGTAGCATGAATTGTGTCACGCAACCGCGTGACTGACGCGACCGCGTCAATCAGTATCAGCGCAAGTCACGCGACCGCGTGCCCGACGCGATCGCGTCGCTTGCACTGCACAGCTTATCCTAATTTGCCAAATATCTTATCTTTTCTTCCCCAATCCTAATTTTTCCTCTCTCCTTTCTTACTTACTTCTTCTTCCCTTCTTTCCCTTCTCATTCTTCTTATCTCTTATTTTATTTTACTTAATTTATTTACATATTTCATTCATTGCATCTTCATTTTGTGCATAATTTTTATTTTCTTTTCTAAATTCATTATTTTTCCTTTGGTGTTTGATTTTCTTATTTAACTGTGCATCTTCTCTTGAACTATTTTGGGTGCTTAGTGACTTGTGTTATTCTGGTTAGGTAATATTATCAATGCCAATCTTTTTTTTCTTCGTATTACTTTTACATTGACATGAATTTATATTATCTCTCCTCTTCCACTCTCTTCCCCATTGTTGTATATTTTGTACCACTGGCATGCCATGACTTCTATTGTTTTCTCACTTGCATGTTGTAGCTACCATGTAATTGAGACCCTCATTATTTGGCATTAACCCACCCATACTTCATTTATTTTCTTATCTTTACTTCTGGGTATTACTGTTCTTCTTTTTCTCTTCTTTCAGGTTGGCCATCGAAGACGGAAAAAGGGAGAAACTTCTAAAAGGGGAGACAAACAAGTCCATCTGCACAATCCTTGAAGGAAAGCATCAGTTGGAACAACCCGTCCACCTGCACATCTCAGCATGCACCGAGGACGGTGCAATCTTTAAGTGTGGGGAGGTCGATACCGATCTCCATGGGTTAGTCACTCTTCTATCTCAACACCAATGGTTTATTTTTCTTGTTAGTTGTTGCATTTGCATGTTTGATTGCATATTTATTTGATTTTGTGCATTTAGTTACTACTTGGTTGAAGTAATATTTTCTTTTTCAATAAATCTTTATAGTATTTCACTAATTTAAATTGAAAATTTTTTTTAAATTTGTTTGAAGTTGTATTTAGAACATGGTTTTTAAGCCAAAGAACACACAACCTGTGAGACTTTGAGCTTATTTATATGGTTACATTATTTAACCATAAATATTTTATTCCTGTGTGTTCCCTTCTCTATGATTGTAATCTATATTTTGTTCCAATCTATATGTCCATTATTTAGTATATTTACATGCTTGCATATGATTGAGGCCATTGTTTGATTTTAGCTCACTTATCCCAAATAAGCCTACCCTTTAAATTACCCTTGTCAAGCCACTTTGAGCCTTTTAATCCCCATTTGTTCTGTATTTTACCACATCACTAGCCTTAAAACAGAAAAACAATTAAATATCCCAATTGAATCTTTGGTTAGCTTAAGATAGGGATTGTGTAACAATTAAGTGTGGGAAAACTGTGGGAACATGGGTTAATAAGGGAATGTATCATGTTTCTAATTTATTTGAATATTGGAAATTTGGGAACCTACTCATGAAAAAAAAAACCAAAATAAAAAAATAATGGAAAATCCATGTGCATTGATAAGTTATGTTTGCTTTTATGATTCAAAAAAAATTATGAATAAGGGGACAAAATTACCCAAATAATAAGTTTAGTAGAGAAATCAATGCACATGGAAATAAAATCAAAATAAAATTGGTACATGTGTATGTGATAAAAAGTGGAAAAATTATGGAAGCTAAGTGTAATTTTAAAATTTTTATAGAGTATGTATATGTTAGGTGAGATCTTAGACTACTCAAGGATTCACTTTGTAAAGCTCACTTGGCCATACATATATCCTTACCTTTACCTTAGCACCATTACAACCCTAAAAAGACCTCATGATGTTTGCATTGGTATGCTAAATATTTGTTGATTGGTTAGATGAAGAACAAGGTTTAGAAAGCATGACTAGGGAAGAGTAGAGTGATTGACCCTAGACACTTGAGAGATTAGAGTGATATACCCTTCCTGTGAGGGTTCAATGCTTGATTCTATGTTCCCTGCTTTCATGAGCTATCTTCTTACAAGTTTACTTGTCTTTATTTTATATGATTTGAATTAGTGGAATTTGAATTATTTTTGTCTTGGAGAACTTATTTACTTTTAACCAAGTAGGTAGAATCATTTTTGCATGTAGTTGCACTCATATAGATAGGTTGCATTTCGTACATTCTATCATTCCTCTTCATCAGTTTATAGTTTCTCTTGAGCTTAGTATGAGGACATGCTATTGTTTAAGTGTGGGGAGGTTGATAAACCACTATTTTATGGTTTATCTTATGCTCAATTGAGTGGTTTTTGTCAACTCTTTACTCACTTATTCATACAATTCGCATGTTTTACATTTTCCTTCCTGATTTTGTGCTATGATTGAAAACATGCTTCTTTGATATTATATTTGCTTATTATTAATCCTCTCTTATTACCATTAGATGCCTTGATATGTGTGTTAAGTGTTTCAGATATTATAGGGCAGGAATGGCTTGGAGGATGGAAAGGAAGCATGCAAAAGTGGAAGGAATACAAGAAGTTGAAGAAGTTGTTAAGCTGTCCAGCCTGACCTCTTCGCACTCAAACGGCTATAACTTTAGCTACAGAAATCCAAACGACGCGGTTCCAGTTGCGTTGGAAAGCTAACGTCCGGGGCTTCGATTTGATATATAATTTCCCATAGCTGCCCCGAAGTTAGGCGACGCGAACGCGTGAATGACGCGCCCGCATCGCATCTGCGAACTGCAATCCGCGCGGACGCGTGGATGACGCCTCCGCGTCACTTGGCCGCAACCTGTACGGACCAGAAAGCGCTGGAAGTGACTTCTGGGCTGTTTCTAACCCAGGTTTTGGCCCAGAGAATACAGATTAGAGGTTATAAAGTGGGGGAATGCATCTATTCATGATCATGCTTTGATAATTCACTTTTTAGTTTTAGATGTAGTTTTTAGTGAGAGAGGCTCTCTCCTCTCTCTTAGGATTAGGATTAGGATTCCTCTTAAAGGACTTAGGAATATTTTCATCTTCTTCAATTACAAGTTTAATATTCCTTTTATATATTTTCCCAATTTATTTTATGAACTCTTTATGTTTGGATTGATTTTCTTAATTAATGTTATTTGAGGTATTTCAGTTTATGATTGTTTTATTTATATGAATGCTTTTAATTTAATTTAGATATTTTCCCGTTTGGCTTTGGTTGATTAATTGGTGACTCTTGAGTTATCAAACTCATTGTTGATTGAAAATTGAAATTCTTCAAGAATTGATTTGAGATCCAATAACTCTAACTTTTCCCAAGAAAAGACTGGGACTTGAGGATTCGAATTAATTCATCTACTTAACTTACCTTCATAGTTAGAGGTTAACAAAGTGGGAGAAAACTCCAATTCTCATCACAATTGATAAGGATAACTAGGATAGGACTTTCGAATTTTCATACTTTGCCAAGAGTTTATTTTACAGTTATTATTATTTTATTTTAAGTGTCATTCAACATACCTTTTACCTTAATCCAAAACCCCAAACACACTTTTGCATAACCAATAATAAGAACATACCTCCCTGCAATTCCTTGAGAAGACGACCCGATGTTTAAATACTTCGGTTATCAATTTTAAAGGGGTTTGTTACTTGTGACAACCAAAACGTTTGTACGAAGGGATTCTTGTTGGTTTAGAATCTATACTTACGACGCAATTTTATAAAATTCTTTACTAGCAAAAATCCTAACGTCAATGACCTCTGGCATTTAGTTGCTTCCTAGCAACTTTTATTTTAAAAACAACACTTTAAACTCTTGGGCTGCCGTTCAGGCAGTCTTTGAGTCTTTAATGATGCACTTGATTCTGCTTGTGTTGATATACTTGTATCTGAGTTATTTTTCAATCTTTGTTTAGAGGTGCCTTGGGTCTTCTAAATCATGCCTTTATCATTGGCTGCCTTGACATCCACAGCTATATCGTTTTTATGATTAGCCGTTTGGGCTTCTTAGTCGAACTCCACTAATTTTAGGTATAACACCCCTTTTAGTTTGTTTGGACGACTTTCTTAGCCTTATTTGAAGATTGCGCTTTTCTGAGTAGCACCTTTTTTCAGGAGTGTCATACCCCCTTAGTTTAGGCACTTCGGCCTTAGGCCTTTCAACCTTTGAGACCTTTGGGCTGTAGTCGACCTGTGTGCCTTTGCTTTCTGGGTTTTTATTTGTACTCCCACAACTTTTTAGGTAGTGTTCCGTTTGGGAACCTTTTCTTTATAGTTTGTTGAGGGGACTTTTTAGCTTTCTTCCAACTTGTGCCTTTGTTTTTTAGGTAACATCCTTTGTTAGGACTTGCACCTTTTAGCTGAGCATTTTGGTCTTTATTTGTTTCCTTTGTTGAGGTCGCATTTGTCCCTTTAGGTTACGCCTTTTGGGTGCCAACCTGTTTGTCTTTACTGTTCGGGTTTTTTAGTCATATTCCAACAACTTTTTAGGTAGTGTTCCGATGAGGAACCTTTTCTTTATAGTTTTGTTTGGAAGACTTTTTAGCACCGTTTTGACTTGTGTTTTCGCTTTTTAAGTAGTGTCTTTTTCCAAGACATGTACCTTTCAGCGAAGCACTTCTGGCCTTGGTTATTTAACCTTCCTTTGGCCTTCGCGAGATGCTTTTGTCCCTTTTTAGTGATTCTTTTATGTTGGTCCGACTTCTCTGTCAGGCCTTCTCGAGTTATTTTTAGTAATCCCATTTCTAGTCAGACCTCGTTAGGTCACTTTTTATGGGTTACTTTTTATAACTCGTTGCATTAATTCGGGCTTTCTCGCTTCACCTTGCCGACCTTTTTATGATCGGGCGATGAATTTTGCATTTAAGGGTAAATTAATGCGTCTTGGTAGGAAACTTTTTAAGGAATTGATAACTTTCATTAAAATAATAATGAGATAAAGATATAAATAAAAAGTGTATACATATGAGTGCTTACCCTTCTTGGTGGGTAGTTTTTTAGATCTCGGCCTGGTGCCTCATTAAAAAACCTTCTCAGGAAAAAGAGTGCGCCTTGACCTAAGATCTTTACTATTTTTTAGCTATAGTACCTTCTTAGGTTACAGGCATGCCAAGACCTTGGTAGCTCTCCTTATAGTAACCTTTCCCCAGTACTTCTGCAACTCGGTATGGTCCTTTCCAGTTGGCTGCTAGCTTCCCTTCTCCTTATCGACCTGCTCCGATGTTATTTTGGATTAAGATGAGATTGTTGGTGGCAAAGCTTCACTGGATGATGAGTGGATAATTTATACGCTTTTTGGCATTATTTTTAGGTAGCTTTTAACAGGTTTTAGTTACTTTTTAGTATATAATTATTAGTTTTTGTGAAAAAAATCACATTTCTGGACTTTACTCTGAGTTTGTGTGTTTTTCTGTGATTTCAGGTATTTTTTGGATGAAATTGAGGGACCTGAGCAAAAATCTGATTCAGAGGCTGAAAAAGGACTGCAGATGTTGTTGGATTCTGACCTCCCTGCACTCAAAATGGATTTTCTGGAGCTATAAAAGCCCAATTGGTGCGCTATCAATTGCGTTGAAAAGTAGACATCTTGGGATTTCTAGAAATATATAATAGTTCATACTTACTCTGAGATTTGATGGCCCAAATTGGCGTCAAAACGCCAGTTAGAGACCCTTTTCTGGCGTTAAATGCCAGAACTTGCATAAAAGCTGGAGTTAAACGCCCAAACTGGCACCAGAGCTGGCGTTTAACTCCAAGAAAAGCCTATGCACGTGAAAGCTTCAATGCTCAGCCCAAGCACACACCAAGTAGGCCCCGGAAGTGGATTTCTGCATCATTTACTTATTTCTGTAAACCCTAGGTTACTAGTTCATTATAAATTGGACCTTTTACTATTGTATTGTTATCTTTTGATCATCTTTGATCTTGGGATCAGGTCTTTGAACCCTTTTTCGATTGTTTCATGTTATTTGGGAGGCATGGCCATGCCTAGACCTTGTTCTTATGTACTTTCAACCGTGGAGTTTCTACACATCATAGATTAAGGTGTGGAGCTCTACTGTTCCTCATGAATTAATGCAATTACAACTATTTTCTATTCAATTCAAGCTTATTCTTGTTCTAAGATATTCATTCGCACTTCAACATGATGAATGTGATGATTAAGTGACACTCATCACCATTCTCACTTATGAACGCGTGCTTGACAACCACTTCTGTTCTACATGAAAACAAGCTTGAACGTATATCTCTTGGCCTCCTGGTCCACGATGCATGGTTGCCTCTCCTGACAATAGAGCCTTCCATTCTATGAGATTAACGTCTTCGTGGTATAAGCTAGAATCAATTGGCAGCATTCTTGAGATCCGGAAAGTCTAAACCTTGTCTGTGGTATTCCGAGTAGGATCTGGGATGGGATGACTGTGATGAGCTTCAAACTCGTGAGTGCTGGGCGCAGTGACAGTGGGCAAAAGGATCATTGGATCTTATTCCAACACAAGTGAGAACCGACAGATGATTAGCCCTACGTAACCCGTAGCCGGACCATTTTCACTGAGAGGACGGACGGTAGCCATTGACAACGGTGATCACCCAACATACAGCTTGCCATGGAAAGGAGTATGAATGATTGGATGAAGGCAATAGGAAAGTAGAAGTTCAGGAGCAACAAAGCATCTCCATATGCTTATTTGAAATTTCCACCAATGAATTACATAAGTATCTCTATGTTATTTTCTGCTTTATTTATCTTTTAATTGTCAAATCCTCATAACCAGTTGAATCTGCCTGAATGAGATTTACAAGATGACCATAGCTTTTTTCAAGCCGTCAATCTCCGTGGGATCGACCCTGACTCACGTAAGGTATTACTTGGACGACCCAGTGCACTTGCTGGTAAACTGCGTGGAGTTGTGAGAAAAGTGTGAACTCACGATTTTGTGCACCAAGTTTTTGGCGCTGTTGTCAGGGATTGTTCGTGTTTGGGCAACTGACGGTTCATCTTGTTGCTTAGATTATGTATTTTTCTTTTTATTTTGTTCCTTCAAAATTTTTAAGAATGAATTCTAGAGTTTCAGATGATGCTTTTATCATCACAGGAGCTACTTGATTCCTATCAATTTGGCTGTTGTGTGTAATGTCCTGCTGAAGCTTGGTTAGCCATGTCTAATCTTTTTAGACCAAAGCTTTAGACTAACATTGCATGATTCCTGGAATTCTTATTAAAAATTTTGAGGTTCTTATTTTCTTTTTCAAAATAATTTTAATATATATATATAATACAAAAAAATTTATAAAATCATAAAATCAAAAATAATTTGTGTTTCTTGTTTGAGTCTAGTGTCACATTCTAAGTTTGGTGTCAATTGCATGTTTCTATTTTTCTTGCATTTTTCAAAAATATATGCATTGTGTTCTTCATTGTTCTTCAAGTTGTTCTTGATGATTTTCTTTGTCTGATCTTTAAATTCTCTTATTTTGTGTCTTTTGTTATTTCTCATGTGCATTCTCAAATTGTTAGTGTCTCTAGTATGAAAACTTCTAAGTTTGGTGTCTTGCATGTCTTTTTTTTCTTAAAAAGTTTTCAAAAATATGTTCTTGATGTTCATCTTGACATTCAAAGTGTTCTTGCATGCATTCTTTGTTTTGATCTTCTTTTTTCATGTTTAAATTCATTCTTTTGTTTTTCTCTCTCATCTTTAAAAAAAATTCAAAAAAAATTCAACATTATGTCTTTTCAAGTCTAATACAGAGAATTGAAGATTCAGAACATATAGCAGAGGAATCACAGAGAAAAAGCTGGGCGTTCAAAACGCCCAGTAAGGAAGGATTTCTGGCGTTTAAACGCCAGACAGGGTATCTGGCTGGGCATTTAATGCCCAAGGAGGTAGCCAAGTGGGCGTTAAATGCCAGAATGGATACCATTCTGGGTGTTTAACGCCAGAATAACACCAGGGAGGTAATTTTGTTTTCAATTCAAATCTTTTTCAACTTTTCAAGTTTTAAAACCAATTTTTCAAAATCTTATCTTTTTCATATCCTCTCTTATCAATCATATCTTTTTCAAAATCAAATCTTTTTCATTTTTCTTTTAATATTTTCGAAAATTCTTGCTAACAATTAATGTTGTGATTCAAAAATTTCAAGTTTGTTACTTTCTTGTAAAGAAAGGTTCAATATTTGAATTTTAGAATCATATCTTTTAATTTCTTGTTAGTCAAGTCATCAAGTTTAAAAATCAAATCTTTTTCAACCATATCTTTTCCATCATATATTTTTAAAAATCAAATTTTCTTCAATCATATCTTTTCAAACACATCATTTTCAATCATATCTTTTTAAATTATATCTCTTTTATTTTAATTTCAAAATCTTTTTCTAACTTCTTATCTTTTCAAAACTTACTATTTCTTATCTTTTTCAAAACCACTTAACTACTTTTCTCTCTCCAATTTTTGAAAACCATTAACAACTTTTTCAAAATTCTTTTTAATTAACTAATTGTTCTAAACTCTAATTTTATTTTATTTAAAAGTTTTCGAAAATTCCCTCTCTCATCTCTTTCTATTTAATCACTAACACTTATCCTCCTTTAATAATTCGGACCCCCTCCCTCTCTATAAGTTCAAATTTTTCTCTCTACCTCATCCTTCTATTCCTATTTTCCTCTGATACCTCAAGGAATCTCTATACTGTGACATAGAGGATTCCATACTTTCTTGTTCTCTTCTCTTTCATATGAGCAGGAATAAGCACAAAGGTAATCTTGTTGAAGCTGATCCTGAACTTGAAAGGACTCTGAAGAGGAAGCTAAGAACAGCTAAAGCATAATACTCTGAAGAGGACCTGACAGAAATTTTTGAAAAGGAAGCAGACAAAATAGACATGGCTGAACCCAACAACAACAATGCAAGGAAGGTTCTTGGTGACTTTACTGCACCAACTCCTGACTTCTATGGGAGAAGCATCTCTATTCCTGCCATTGGAGCAAGCAACTTTGAGCTGAAGCCTCAATTTGTTTCTCTGATGCAATAAAATTGCAAGTTTAATGGACTTTCATTGGAAGATTCTCATCAGTACGGACTTTGGTGAATTAAAAATTATGAAAATGTGTACGTTGCAAGTAGAGTTCTTAACTCACCGGAAATCCACTTATCAATTTAGAAATATGTCACAGAAATTTAAATTTTAAATACTGGGAGTATGAACCCCAGGTCGTCTCCCAACGAGTTGCAGAAAGGTGTGCTGTTTTATTAATCAGATGTTTTCAAAAAGGTTTGAGTTGAATGATAGAAAATTAAATTGATGAATTTGAACAATGTAAATAAAATCCTTGACTGGGAGTTGATTAGTTGGAGTCCCTATTATAGTTGGAATGCTCTCAAGATTAATTGATAATTAAAAGTTATTCTGTTTGGTTATCCTTTACTAGGCAAAAGAAAGTCAAACAAGTTGGAATGCTACGTCTGTTCACAAGTTGCAACCCACTTAATTAAAAGGGATTGATGTTAGTGACTAGAAGGCAATCCAACAGTAAACCCAATTACAATCTTTCTCTTAAGCCTTCCAACTCAATTGGTTCTTTTCAATCAACTCCCCATCAAGTTAGGGAACTACTCGCTCATTGTAAATAATAAATCCATAACATATGAAAGGGAATCAAAAGAAGACATGATTATTGGAAAGAAAAATGGATTAAAATGAAAGAAATAATTCTTGTATTAAATAATCATAAAAGTATTCCAATGACAAAATTGAATAGGGCATGGAACATGGAAGAAATAAACCAAGTTAAGAGAACGAACTAGAATGACGAAGTCTTAATGAGGAAATAACTCTTCTCAATATCCCAATGCCAAAGTAGTAGAAAAATAATATCCTAAAAGTATCAATTGTGTAGAGAGAAAACCTAGAGGAGGAGTGAAACTAGATCTGAAAAACTTAAAACTGTGTAGAATGAATGTGTTTTTTTCGTTTCTGCATGTTCTCTGGCTCTAGTCTGCTGTTCTGGACCGAGAACTGGGTCAAAACAGGGCCCAAAATTGCCTCTAGCAAAATTTGCAGATTATGCAGATCGCGCATGTCACGCGGTCGCGTCATCCATGCGGACGCGTCATTCGCGTTTTTCCGTGCCACGCGTTCGCGTCGTCCACGCCTCCGCGTCACTTGTGCTTTTCCTTTCCGTGCGGTCGCGTGAGCCATGCGGCTGCGTCAGGTGCATACCAAGGTACTACCTCAGATACTGCTTGCAGGTTATCAAATGGAAAATTATCATTTATAGGAGTAGAATCATCCTTAATGTGCTCAAGGCGACTCAAGTGGTCTGCCACTTGATTCTGATTACCACTCCTATCCTTTATTTCTAAATCAAATTCTTGTAAAAGCAATATCCAACGTATGAGCCTTGGTTTGGACTCCTTTTTCGCTAATAGATACTTCAAAGCTGCATGGTCCGAATACACTACTACTTTAGTACCAAGTAGATAAGATCGGAATTTATCCAGAGCAAAAACAATAGTAAGAAGCTCTTTCTCAGTAGTAGTATAATTGGACTGGGCAGCGTCTAAAGTTTTAGACGCATAAGCAATAACAAAAGGATCCTTACCTTCACGTTGAGCCAGCGCTGCTCCTACTGCATGGTTGGAAGCATCGCACATGATTTCAAAGGGCTGGCTCCAGTTTGGTCTTCTCACAATAGGAGCTTGAGTCAGGTTGGTCTTCAGCTTATCGAACGCTTGCTTACAATTCTCACTGAACTCGAACTCAATATCCTTCTGCAGCAATCTGGATAGGGAAAGTGCTACCTTACTAAAGTCCTTAATAAATCTCCTGTAAAAATGGTGGACGAAATTGTGATTCCTATTTTGTGCCTTTTGGCATCATTGTGAAATTATTCCTTTTAGAAATTGACCTTCTTTCACAACTCCGTTCAACTAACCAGCAAGTGTACTGGGTCGTCCAAGTAATAACCTTACGTGAGTAAGGGTCGAATCCACAGAGATTGTTGGTATGAAGCAAGCTATGGTCACCTTGTAAATCTCAGTTAGGCGGATTAAATATTGATTTATGGGTTTCGAAAATAGAAATAAGAAAATACATAATAAAAGGGATAGAATACTTATGCAGATTCATTGGTAGGAATTTCAGATAAGCGGAATGGAGATGCTGTAGAGCTCTCGGACGCCTGCTCTCCCACTGCTTCTACTCAGTCCTTCTTACTCCTTTCCATGGCAAGCTTTGTATAGGGGTTCACCATCAGCTGTGGCTACTTTCATCCTCACGGGGAAATATCCTATGCGGCTATCACTCGCACAGCTAACCAGTCTGGAGGCATCACCCATGGTTGATAGCTACATCCCATCCTCGCAGTGAAAGCTAATGCTCACGCACTCTGTCACAGTACGGCCAATCACCGGTTGGTTCCCTCCCCTACTGGAATAGAATCCCTCTTTTGCGTTTGTCACTAACGCCCAGCAGGTTACAGGTTTGAAGCACGTCACAGTCATTCATTACCGGAATCCTACTCGGACACCACAGACAAGGTAGACTTTCCGGATTCCCAGGATCCTACTCGGAACACCACAGACAAGGTTGGACTTTCCGGATCCTCATAAATGCCGCCATCTATCTAACTTATACCACGAAGATTCTGTTGGGGAATCTAAGAGATACACATTCAAGCTTGTGTTGCATGTAGAACGGAAGTGGTTGTCAATCACGCGCGTTCATCAGTGAGAATGATGATGAGGGTTATCTAACTCATCACATTCATCATATTCTTGGGTACGAATGAATATCTTGGAATAAGAATAAAAGAGGAATTGAATAAAAGAAAGTAGAATTTCATTAATACTTGAGGTACAGCAGAGCTCCACACCCTTAATCTATGGTGTGCAGAAACTCCACCGTTGAAAATACATAAGCAAAGGGTTCAGGCATGGCCGAATGGCCAGCCCCCCTAAACGTGATCAATGATCCCCTAAGATGAAGATTAAAACAAAACTGAGATCAAAGATGAGACCAAAGATGTCTAATACAATAGTAAGATGTCCTATATATACTAGACTAGCTACTAGGGTTTACATGAGTAAGTAATTGATGCATAAATCCACTTCCGGGGCCCACTTGGTGTGTGCTTGGGCTGAGCTTGATCAATCCACGAGCTAAGGCATTTCTTGGCGTTGAACTTTGAGTTATGACGTGTTTTGGGCGTTCAACTCCGGATCATGACGTTTTTCTGGCGTTTTACTCCAGACAGCAGCATGAACTTGGCGTTTAACGCCAAGTTACGTCGTCATTCTTCGAATAAAGCATGAACTATTATATATTGCTGGAAAGCCCTGGATGTCTACTTTCCAACGCCGTTGAGAGCGCGCCATTTGGAGTTCTGTAGCTCCAGAAAATCCATTTCGAGTGCAGGGAGGTCAGAATCCAACAGCATCAGCAGTCCTTTTGTCAGCCTTTTTCAGAGTTTTGCTCAAATCCCTCAATTTCAGTCAGAATTTACCTGAAATCACAGAAAAACACACAAACTCATAGTAAAGTCCAGAAATGTGAATTTAACATAAAAACTAAGGAAAACATCCCTAAAAGTAGCTTAAACTTATTAAAAACTATGTAAAAACTATGCCAAAAAGCGTATAAATTATCCGCTCATCACAACACCAAACTTAAATTGTTGCTTGTCCCCAAGCAACTGAAAATCAAATAGGATAAAAAGAAGAGAATATACTATAAAGTCCAAAATATCAATGAATATTAATTTAATTACATGAGCGGGACTTATAGCTTTTTGCCTCTGAACAGTCTTGGCATCTCACTTTTTCCTTTGAAGTTCAGAGTGATTGGCTTCTCTAGGAACTTAGAATTTCGGATAGTGTTATTGACTTTTCTAGTTAAGCATGTTGATTCTTGAACACAGCTACTTATGAGTCTTGGCTGTGGCCCTAAGCACTTTGTTTTCCAGTATTACCACCGGATACATAAATGCCACAGACACATAACTGGGTGAACCTTTTCAGATTGTGACTCAGCTTTGCTAGAGTCCCCAGTTAGTGGTGTCCAGAGCTCTTAAGCACACTCTTTTGCTTTGGATCACGACTTTAACCACTCAGTCTCAAGCTTTTCACTTGGACCTTCATGACACAAGCACATGGTTAGGGACAGCTTGATTTAGCCGCTTAGGCCTGAATTTTATTTCCTTGGGCCCTCCTATCCATTGATGCTCAAAGCCTTGGATCCTTTTTACCCTTGCCTTTTGGTTTTAAGGGCTATTGGCTTTTTCTACTGCTCCTTCTTTTTCTATATACTCTTTTTAGCTCTATTTTTTTTTTCACTGCTTTTTCTTGCTTCAAGAATCAATTTCATGATGTTTTTCAGATCATCAATAACATTTCTCTTTGTTCATCATTCTTTCAAGAACCAACAATTTTAAACACTCATAAACAACAAGATCAAAAGACATATGCACTGTTCAATCATTCATTCAGAAAACAAAAATTATTGCCACCACATCAATATAATTAAACTAAATTCAAGGATAAATTCGAAAATTATGTACTTCTTGTTCTTTTGAATTAAAACATTTTTCTTTTAAGAGAGGTGAAGGACTAATGGATTTTATTCATAGCTTTAAGGCATGGTTACATACTAATGATCATGAAATAGAACATATATAAACACAATAATTAAAAACCGAAAACAGAAAGAAATAAAGAACAAGGAATGAATCCACCTGAGTGAAGGTGGCGCCTTCTTGAAGGTCCAATGGTGCTCTTTGAGCTTTTTTATGTCTCTTCCTTGCCTTTGTTGCTCCTCCCTCATTGCTTTTTGCTCTTCTCTTATTTCTTGGAGAATGATGGAGTGCTCATGATGTTCCACCCTTAGTTGCTTCCAATATTTGTGTGGAGGATAACTTATCCCCTGAGGTATCTCAGGGATCTCTTGATTTGCAGCCACATGTTCTACCACTGAGCTATGACGGCTTATATTTTTAGTCTTTCCATCTCCCATAACTCAGAGGTGGAAGCTTTTGTCTTCCCTTTGAGGTTTCTCTGGCCTTAGGTGCCATTAACGGTAATGGAAAAGCAAAAAAGCTATGCTTTTACCACACCAAACTTAAAATATTGCTCGCCCTCGAGCAAGAGAAGAAGAAAGAAGAGAAGAAGAAGAAGAAGAAGAAGAAAAATGGAGGTGAGTGAGGGGAGAAGGATTCGGCTATATGGGTGGGATTGGGTGGGAAAGAATTTTAAATTTTGAAGGTGAGTGGGGTTTATGGAAAAGGGTGAGTGGTGAATGAAAAACAGAAGGGATGACCATGAATGGGGAGAGAGAGAGAGAGCGAGGTAGGTGGGGATCCTGTGAGGTTCACAGATCCTGAGGTGAAAAGAAATACCATTCCTTCACCCTATAGGCATGTAACATGCCTTCATGCATCATTCTGGCGTTCAAACGCCCATTGGTGCATGTTCTGGGCGTTAAACGCCCATGTGATGCTTGTTTCTGGCGTTGAACGCCAGTTTCAAGCTTGTTTCTGGCGTTCAGCGCCAGATTGTCCTCTGTGTGCGCATCCTGGCGTTTAAACGCCAGGTTGTTGCTTGTTCTGGGCGTTCAGCGCCAGAAAGATGCTCTGTTCTGGCGTTGAACGCCAGCCAGATGCTCCTTCTGGGCGTTGAACGCCAGCCCGTGCGTCCTCCAGGGTGAAAATTTTTTTCTTCTGTTTTTGACTCTGTTTTTAATTTTTTTTGATTTTTTCGTGACTCCTCATGATCATGTACCTAATTAAACACAAAAATAACAAAGAAACAAAATAAAATAAAATTAGATAAATAAAATTGGGTTGCCTCCCAACAAGCGCTTCTTTAATGTCAATAGCTTGACAGTGGCTCTCATGGAGCCACAAGGTGATCAGGTCAACTTAAGTGTGATATTCCCAACACCAAACTTAGAGTTTGGATATGGGGTTTGGACACCAAACTTAGAGTTTGGTTGTGGCTTCACAACACCAAACTTAGAGTTTGACTGTGTGGGCTCTTCTTGACTCTGAACTGAGAGAAGCTCTTCATGCTTACTCTCTTTTGTCACAGAGGGATGGCCATGTGCCTGAAACACAAGGTAGTCCCCATTCAATTGAAGGACTAACTCTCCTCTGTTGACATCTATCACAGCTCCTGCTGTGGCTAGGAAAGGTCTTCCTAGGATGATGCATTCATCATCTTCTTTCCTAGTGTCTAGGATTATGAAATCAGTGGGGATGTAAAGGCCTTCAACCTTTACTAGCACGTCCTCCACTATTCCATAGGCTTGTCTCACTGACTTGTCAGCCAGTTGTAATGAGAACAAGGCAGGTTGTACCTCAATGATTCCCAGCTTCTCCATTACAGAGAGTGGCATAAGATTTATCCCTGACCCAAGATCACATAGAGCTTTTTCAAAACTCATGGTGCTAATGGTGCAAGGTATTAAGAATTTGCCAGGATCTTGTTTCTTTTGAGGTAGAGTTCTCTGAATCCAAGTATCTAGTTCACTAATGAGCAAGGGAGGTTCACTTTCCCAAGTCTCATTACCAAACAGCTTGGCATTCAGTTTCATGATAGCTCCTAAGTATTGAGCAACTTGCTCTTCAGTCACGTCTTCATTCTCTTCAGAGGATGAATATTCTTCAGAGCTCATGAATGGCAGAAGGAGATTTAAAGGAATCTCTATGGTCTCTAGATGAGCTTCAGATTCCTCAGGGTCCTTAATAGGAGACTCCTTCTTGCTTGAGGGACGTCCCAGGAGGTCTTCCTCACTAGGATTTTCGTCCTCCTCCTCCCTAGTGCATTCGGCCACTTTGATTAAATCAATGGCCTTGCACTCTCCTTTTGGATTTTCTTCTGTATTGCTTGGGAGAGTACTGGGAGGAGTGTCAATGACTTTCTTACTCAGCTGGCCCACTTGTGCCTCCAGATTTCTAATGGAGGATCTTGTTTCATTCATGAAACTGAAAGTGGCCTTTGACAGATCAGAGACTATATTGGCTAAGTTAGAATTATTTTGTTCAGAGTTCTCTGTCTGTTGCTGAGAAGATGATGGATATGGCTTACTATTGTTCAGCCTATTGTGTCCACCATTGTTAAAACCTTGTTGAGGTTTTTGTTGATCCTTCCAGGAGAAATTTGGATGATTTTTCCATGATGAGTTATAGGTGTTTCCATAAGGTTCACCTAAGTAATTAACCTCTGCTATGGCAGGGTTTTCAGGATCATAAGCTTCTTCAGAAGCTGCCTCTCTATTACTGTTGGATGCATGTTGCAATCCATTCAGATTTTGAGAGATCATGTTGACCTGTTGAGTCAACACTTTGTTCTGAGCCAATATGGCATTCAGAGCATCAATTTCAAGAACTCCTTTCTTCTGAGGTACCCCATTGTTCACGGAATTCCTCTCAGAAGTATACATGAACTGGTTGTTTGCAACCATGTCAATGAGTTCTTGAGCCTCTCCAGGCGTTTTCTTCAGGTGGATAGATCCACCTGCAGAATGGTCCAATGACATTTTCGAAAATTCAAAGAGACCATAATAGAATATATCTAATATGGTCCATTCTGAAAACATGTCAGATGGACATCTTTTGGTCAGCTGCTTGTATCTTTCCCAAGCTTCATAGAGGGATTCACCATCTTTTTGTTTGAAGGTTTGAACATCCACTCTCAGCTTGCTCAGCTTTTGAGGAGGAAAGAATTTATCTAAGAATGCAGTGACAAGCTTATCCCATGAGTCCAGGCTATCCTTGGGTTGTGAATCCAACCATACTCTAGCTCTGTCTCTTACAGCAAAAGGGAAAAGCAAGAGTCTGTAGACTTCAGGATCAACTCCATTCGTCTTTACAGTCTCACAGATCTGCAAGAACTCAGTTAAAAACTGATAAGGATCTTCAGATGGAAGTCCATAAAACTTGCAGTTTTGTTGCATTAAAGCAACTAGTTGAGGCTTAAGCTCAAAGTTATTGGCTCCAATGGCAGGAATGGAGATGCTTCTTCCATCAAACTTGGATGTTGGCTTTGTGAAGTCACCAAGCATTCTCCTTGCATTATTATTATTTTCGGCCATCACCTCTTGTTCTAATGTTTCTGAAAGGTTGTTTCTGGATTGTTGTAATTTAGCTTCTCTTAATTTTCTCTTCAGAGTCCTTTCAGGTTCTGGATCAATTTCAACAAGAGTGCCTTTATCCTTGTTCCTGCTCATATGAAAGAGAAGAAAACAAGAAAAGAAAAAGGGATCCTCTATGTCACAGTATAGAGATTCCTTTATGTTAGTAGAGAAAGAAAGGGGGTAGAAGAATGAAGAATGGATGAAGAGAGGTGAAGAGAAGTGTTAGTAATTAAATAATGAAATATAAGAAGAAAAGAGGAGGGAGAATTCGAAAATAATTTTGAAAAAGAGTGTAGTAATTTTCGAAAATTAGAAATAAAATGTAATTAAAATTAAACATGAAATAATTAATTAATTAAAAAGAATTTTTGAAAAAGAGAGAGATATTTTCGAAAATAGAAGAGGGAAAAGTAGTTAGGTGGTTTTGAAAAAGATAAGAAACAAACAAAAAGTTAGTTAGTTGATTGAAAAAGATTTGAAAATCAAATTTGAAAAAGATATGAAGATAAGAGGTTAGATAAGATATTTTGAAATCAAATTTTTGAAAAAGATAAAATTTTTAAAAAAGATTAAATAAAAGATAAAAAGATTTAATTTAAAAATTTTTGAATTTATTTACTTCACTAACAAGAAACTACAAGATAAGATTCTAGAACTTAAAGATTGAACCTTTCTTAACAAGAAAGTAACAAACTTCAAATTTTTGAACCAATCACATTAATTATTAGTGAATTTTCGAAAATTACATGTAAAGATAAGAAAAAGATTTTGAAAATAATTTGAAAAAGATTTTTGAAATTTTCGAAAAATAGAAAAAAAAATGAAAAAGATATGATTTTTGAAAAAGATTTTGAAAAGATAAGATTTTTAAAATTGAAATTTTGACTTGACTTGTAAGAAACAACTAATTTTGAAAATTTTTGACCAAGTCAATCCCAAAATTTCGAAATTTTGAGAGAAATAAGGAGAAGATATCTTTTTGATTTTTGAATTTTTGATTATGAAAGAGAAAAACAACAAAAATACTTTATGCAAGAAATTTTTGGATCAAAACAATGAATGCATGCAAGAATGCTATGAATGTCAAGATGAACACCAAGAACACTTTGAAGATCATGATGAACATCAAGAACATATTTTTGAAAAATTTTTGATGCAAAGAAAACATGCAAGACACCAAACTTAGAAATTTTTAATGCATGGAAAATATGAATGCAAAAATGCACAAGAAAAACAAGAAAAGACACAAAACAAGAAATCATCAAGATCAAACAAGAAGACTTGTCAAGAACAACTTGAAGATCATGAAGAACACTATGAATGCATGGAATTTTCGAAAAAATGCAAGAAAAATTTTAAAAGCATGCAATTGACACCAAACTTAAAAATTGACTCAAGACTCAAACAAGAAACACAAAATATTTTTGATTTTTATGATTTTATGATTTTTTTGTATTTTTATTAATTTTTTCGAAAATAATGTTTTGAAAAACGAAAAATAAAAAGAAAAATTTTGAAAAAGATTTTTGAAAAGAAAATTACCTAATCTGAGCAACAAGATGAACCGTCAGTTGTCCATACTCGAACAATCCCCGGCAACGGCGCCAAAAACTTGGTGGACGAAATTGTGATTCCTATTTTGTGCCTTTTGGCATCATTGTGAAATTATTCCTTTTAGAAATTGACCTTCTTTCACAACTCCGTTCAACTAACCAGCAAGTGCACTGGGTCGTCCAAGTAATAACCTTACGTGAGTAAGGGTCGAATCCACAGAGATTGTTGGTATGAAGCAAGCTATGGTCACCTTGTAAATCTCAGTTAGGCGGATTAAATATTGATTTATGGGTTTCGAAAATAGAAATAAGAAAATACATAATAAAAGGGATAGAATACTTATGCAGATTCATTGGTAGGAATTTCAGATAAGCGGAATGGAGATGCTGTAGAGCTCTCGGACGCCTGCTCTCCCACTGCTTCTACTCAGTCCTTCTTACTCCTTTCCATGGCAAGCTTTGTATAGGGGTTCACCATCAGCTGTGGCTACTTTCATCCTCACGGGGAAATATCCTATGCGGCTATCACTCGCACAGCTAACCAGTCTGGAGGCATCACCCATGGTTGATAGCTACATCCCATCCTCGCAGTGAAAGCTAATGCTCACGCACTCTGTCACAGTACGGCCAATCACCGGTTGGTTCCCTCCCCTACTGGAATAGAATCCCTCTTTTGCGTTTGTCACTAACGCCCAGCAGGTTACAGGTTTGAAGCACGTCACAGTCATTCATTACCGGAATCCTACTCGGACACCACAGACAAGGTAGACTTTCCGGATTCCCAGGATCCTACTCGGAACACCACAAACAAGGTTGGACTTTCCGGATCCTCATAAATGCTGCCATCTATCTAACTTATACCACGAAGATTCTGTTGGGGAATCTAAGAGATACACATTCAAGCTTGTGTTGCATGTAGAACGGAAGTGGTTGTCAATCACGCGCGTTCATCAGTGAGAATGATGATGAGGGTTATCTAACTCATCACATTCATCATGTTCTTGGGTACGAATGAATATCTTGGAATAAGAATAAAAGAGGAATTGAATAAAAGAAAGTAGAATTTCATTAATACTTGAGGTACAGCAGAGCTCCACACCCTTAATCTATGGTGTGCAGAAACTCCACCGTTGAAAATACATAAGCAAAGAGTTCAGGCATGGCCGAATGGCCAGCCCCCCTAAACGTGATCAATGATCCCCTAAGATGAAGATTAAAACAAAACTGAGATCAAAGATGAGACCAAAGATGTCTAATACAATAGTAAGAGGTCCTATATATACTAGACTAGCTACTAGGGTTTACATGAGTAAGTAATTGATGCATAAATCCACTTCCGGGGCTCACTTGGTGTGTGCTTGGGCTGAGCTTGATCAATCCACGAGCTAAGGCATTTCTTGGCGTTGAACTTTGAGTTATGACGTGTTTTGGGCGTTCAACTCCGGATCATGACGTTTTTCTGGCGTTTTACTCCAGACAGCAGCATGAACTTGGCGTTTAACGCCAAGTTACGTCGTCATTCTTCGAATAAAGCATGGACTATTATATATTGCTGGAAAGCCCTGGATGTCTACTTTCCAACGCCGTTGAGAGCGCGCCATTTGGAGTTCTGTAGCTCCAGAAAATCCATTTCGAGTGCAGGGAGGTCAGAATCCAACAGCATCAGCAGTCCTTTTGTCAGCCTTTTTCAGAGTTTTGCTCAAATCCCTCAATTTCAGTCAGAATTTACCTGAAATCACAGAAAAACACACAAACTCATAGTAAAGTCCAGAAATGTGAATTTAACATAAAAACTAAGGAAAACATCCCTAAAAGTAGCTTAAACTTATTAAAAACTATGTAAAAACTATGCCAAAAAGCGTATAAATTATCCGCTCATCAAAAAACCTGCATGGCCAAGGAACGAACAGACTTCCCTCACAGAGGAGGGGTAAGGTAAACTGGAAATAACATTCACCTTTCTGGGTCTACAGAAATACCAGTATTAGATACAACATGTCCTAATACAATCCCTTGTTTAACCATAAAATGGCATTTTTCAAAATTTAATACAAGGTTTGTATTGACACATCTATCTAATACTCTAGATAATCCATCTAAGCAAAGGCTAAAAGAATCACCATAAACGCTAAAATCAGCCATAAAAACTTCCATACAATCCTCAATGAGATCAGAAAAAAGACTCATCATGCACCTCTGAAAAGTAGCTGGTGCATTGCACAAGCCAAAGGGCATTCTCTTGTAAGCATAAGTCCCAAAAAGACATGTAAAAGTAGTCTTTTCCTGATCCTCAGGAGCTATATGAATCTAGAAATAACCTGTGTAACCATCTAAAAAGCAATAATGTGATTTACTTGATAGGCGATCCAGCATTTGATCAATGAATGGAAGAGGGTAGTGATCCTTGCGAGTAGCTTGGTTGAGATGCCTGTAATCAATGCAGACTCTCCAAGCGTTCTGTACTCTGGTCGCTATGAGCTCTCCATGCTCGTTCTTCACTGTAGTGACTCCAGACTTCTTGGGCACCACTTGTATTGGGCTAACCCATTCACTGTCTGAAATGGGATAAATGATACCTGCTTCCAATAGTCTGGTCACTTCCTTTTTGACAACTTCCAAAATAGTGGGATTCAGTCTTCTCTGGGGTTGGTGGACAGGTCTTGCTCCTTCCTCTAAAAATATTCTGTGCTCACATACTTGAGGGTGGATGCCTACGATGTCTGCCAAACTCCACCCAATTGCTTTCTTGTGCTTCCTTAGCACATTAAGTAGCTGCTCTTCCTGTTCAGGAGTGAGATCCTGTGCAACGATAACTGGAAACTTCTGCCCTTCTTCAAGATAAGCGTATTTGAGATGTGGAGGGAGAGGTTTCAACTCAATCTTCTGGTCATGGGCAGGCTTTGGATTGTCTGGAGCTTGTGAAAGTTCAGAAATGTCCTTATTGTTAGTTAATAGAGCCCTCACACTTGGACTTTGTTCTGCGTACTTTTCTTCCAACTCTTCCTGGTGAATTTCAGCTACAGCTTCATCTATGACATCACACTGGAAGATGGAATGATCTTCTGGAGGGTTGTTTGTGACTCCATTCAAATTGAAGATTACTATTTGGCCATCTACTTCAAAAGAATATGTTCCTGAAAAAGCATCTAACTTGAATCTTGATGTCTTCAGGAATGGTCTGCCAAGTAGGATTGATGATGGCTTATCCGAGTCATTATTGGGCATCTCCAAGATATAGAAATCAGTGGGAAATGTGAGCCCTTTAATGTTTACTAAAACATCTTCAGCAACTCCGGCTACTGTAATAATGCTTTTATCTGCCAACACAAAATGAGCTGCCGACCTTTTTAAGGGAGGGAGCCTTAAAACATCATATACAGATAAAGGCATAATACTAACACATGCTCCCAAATCACACATGCAATCATAAATTACTACACCACCAATAGTGTAACTAACTATACAAGGACCTGGGTCACTGCATTTTTCAAGTAAACTTCCCATTAAAGCAGATATGGAACTTCCTAAAGGAATAGTTTCTAATTCATTAATTTTGTCCTTATGTATACATAGATCTTTTAGAAACTTTGCATATTTAGGTACCTGTTGAATGACATCAAAAAAGGGAGCAGTTACCTCAACCTTTTTGAAGATTTCTACCATCTTGGGGTCAGGTTCCAACTGCTTCCTGGGCTTCCTTGCAAGTTGTGGAAATGGAATGGGAGTGGTGTTTTCTGCAGTGTCTACGCCTTTTGGTGCTCTCTCCTGTGATTGAGCTTCTTCTCTCTCAGCTATGTCCTGTATGTCCTCTTCCTCTTCAACATCTTCTAATTCCACAACCTTTTCAGCTGAGGCGTGTTCTGGTGGGCTTGGCTCCTCCTGACTTCTCTCCTGCAGTGTGGTTCCAGACCTTAGGGTGATGACATTAATACCACCCTTTGGGTTGGGTAATGGTTGAGAGGGGAGTCCACCAGAGCTTGAGGACTGGTTACTGGAATTTTACATTGAACCCATTTGTGAGACAAGAGTTTGTAAAGTAGAAGCGAAAGTATTCAGAGTTGCTTTAATATTTTCTTCCATAGCCTGATGTCTCTGATCAATGGCTTGTAGTAAGTCAGCATTAGGGGGTGAAGAGATGCTAGTGGTCTGAGAGGTTTGCTGAGGGGCTTGAGGTTGTCTTAAATGAGGTGCTCTGTAAGGTTGATTCTGCTGCCTGTTGTAGTTGTTATTCCACCTCTGATTTCCATTATTATCTCTGCATCCTCTGTTAGAATTGTCCCTCCAACCCAGGTTAGAATTGTCTCTCCAGCCTTGGTTGGAATTATCCTGCCATCCTTGGTTATAATTGCCACCTTGATTGTACCCTTGATTGGGGCGGTCATAAAAGTTGTGAGTGGCTGCTACAGTATTGTCTCCTGGTTGGAGCTGCGGACATCATCGGTATAGTGACTATAATCTGCACAGATGCCGCACATTCTTTGTGGGACTAACTGCTGGGTGTGCTGTGATGGAGAAGGCTGAACTTGCTGAGATTGTTGTTGATTCAGTTGCATCTGCTTCAGCAAGTTAGTAATTTTACATAGATTCTGGGCTATAGCGGTAGTCTCTGTATTAGTGGATACCTCTGCAACAGCTCTTGACCGACCTTGTCTCTGCCTATGATTCCTAGTAGAATCAGCTAAGTCTCTGATCAATTGCCATGCTTCGTCCATAGTCTTGTACTTTTTCATAGAACCATTGCAAGCACCTTCCAGTGTGGTCCTATCTTGAAGTTTCAGACCCTGTGTAAAGTAACCGAGTAAGACTATCTTGTCAATCATATGATGGGGACATGCATTTCGAAGTGTATTGAAGCGTTCCAAGTATTCATAGAGGGTCTCAGATTCATCCTGAACGATCATAGACATGTCATTCCTTAGCTTATCAGCAATTTCAGCTGGAAAAAATTTATCCAGAAATTCGCTCTTAAGTGTATCCCAGTTGGAAATAGTTTCTCTGGACTGAGTGTAGTACCACTCTCTTGCCTTTCCTTCCAGAGAAAATGGGAAGGCTTTTAGTAGAATAGAGATTTCACCAACTCCATCACGCTTAACAGTAGAGCAAGCGGTCTGAAAATCCCTGTGATGCTTGATAGGCTCTTGAGCAGGTAAGCCATAAAATTTGGGCATCAAGTTGAGTAGTGAGGATTTTATTTCAAAATCTACAGCTATTGTTGGGTGGTGCGCCTGGAATGGTTGGAGCGTAAAATCAGTGGCTCCTTCCTCCTGGATGGTGACTCTTCTGGGTGCTGCCATGTCACCTGCACGTAAATGAACTGGATCAGTAGAAAGGGGGGTTGTTTCTTCCTTAAATGACGGTTCAGGTTCATCCTCAAAGAGGAGTCGCCTACGCCTAGCTCGCCTTATATGCGAAAGAGTTCTTTCAATTTCAGGATCAAATGCTGGCAAGCTTGGATCAGGAAGCGAACGCGTCATTTAACGAAAGAAACATGCAGTTCATAGTGATAGAATGAAAAGAAAAAAAATTGCAATAGAAATAAATACCAATCAATAAATTAACTCACTGTTGCAACTCCCCGGCAACGGCGCCAAAAATTGATGATGCGGACTTTGGTGAATTAAAAATTATGAAAATGTGTACGTTGCAAGTATAGTTATTAACTCACTGGAAGTCCACTTATCAATTTAGAAATATGTCACAGAAATTTAAATTTTAAATACTGGGAGTATGAATCCCAGGTCGTCTCCCAACGAGTTGCAGAAATTTTTAAAAAGGAAGCAGACAAAATAGGCATGGCTGAACCCAACAACAACAATGCAAAGAAGGTGCTTGGTGACTTTACTGCACCAACTCCTGACTTCTATGGGAGAAGCATCTCTATTCCTGCCATTGGAGCAAGCAACTTTGAGCTTAAGTCTCAATTAGTTTCTCTGATGCAACAGAATTGCAAGTTTCATGGACTTTCATTGGAAGATCCTCATCAGTTCTTGGCTGAATTTTTGCAAATCTGTGACACTGTTAAGACCAATGGAGTTGATCCCGAGGTCTACAGACTTATGCTTTTCCCTTTTCCTGTAAGAGACAGAGCTAGTATATGGTTGAACTCACAACCTAGAGACAGCATGAACTCTTGGAAAAAGCTTGTCAATGCCTTCTTAGCTAAATTCTTTCCACCTCAAAAGATGAGTAAGTTTAGAGTGGAAGTTCAAACCTTCAAATAGAAGGAAGGTGAATCCCTCTATGAAGCTTGGGAAAGATACAAGTAATTGATCAGAAGGTGTCCTTCTGACATGCTTTCAGAATGGAGCATCATAGGTATCTGATGATGCGGACTTTGGTGAATTAAAAATTATGAAAATGTGTACGTTACAAGTATAGTTCTTAACTCACCGGAAATCCACTTATCAATTTAGAAATATGTCACAGAAATTTAAATTTTAAATACTGGGAGTATGAATCCCAGGTCGTCTCCCAACGAGTTGCAGAAAGGTGTGCTATTTTATTAATCAGATGTTTTCAAAAAGGTTTGAGTTGAATGACAGGAAATTAAATTGATGAATTTGAACAATGTAAATAAAAGCCTTGACTGGGAGTTGATTAGTTGGAGTCCCTATTATAGTTGGAATGCTCTCAAGATTAATTGATAATTAAAAGTTATTCTGTTTGGTTATCCTTTACTAGGCAAAGGAAAGTCAAACAAGTTGAAATGCTACGTCTGTTCACAAGTTGCAACCCACTTAATTAAAAGGGATTGATGTTAGTGACTAGAAGGCAATCCAACAGTAAACCCAATTACAATCTTTCTCTTAAGCCTTCCAACTCAATTGGTTCTTTTCAATCAACTCCCCATCAAGTTAGGGAACTACTCGCTCATTGTAAATAATAAATCCATAACATATGAAAGGGAATCAAAAGAAGACATGATTATTGGAAAGAAAAATGGATTAAAATGAAAGAAATAATTCTTGTATTAAATAATCATAAAAGTATTCCAATGACAAAATTGAATAGGGCATGGAACATGGAAGAAATAAACCAAGTTAAGAGAACGAACTAGAATGACGAAGTCTTAATGAGGAAATAACTCTTCTCAATATCCCAATGCCAAAGTAGTAGAAAAATAATATCCTAAAAGTATCAATTGTGTAGAGAGAAAACCTAGAGGAGGAGTGAAACTAGATCTGAAAAACTTAAAACTGTGTAGAATGAATGTGTTTTTTTCGTTTCTGCATGTTCTCTGGCCCTAGTCTGCTGTTCTGGACCGAGAACTGGGTCAAAACAGGGCCCGAAATTGCCCCTAGCAAAATCTGCAGATTATGCAGATCGCGCATGTCACGCGGTCGCGTCATCCATGCGGACGCGTCATTCGCATTTTTCCGTGCCACGCGTTCGCGTCGTCCACGCCTCCGCGTCACTTGTGCTTTTCCTTTCCGTGCGGTCGCGTGAGCCATGCGGCTGCGTCACTGTGATTTCTCCTCTTCCGCGCGAACGCGTGAGCCATGCGGCCGCGTCACTTCTCGCTGGTTGTCTCCTCAATTTCTTGTGTTCCTTCCATTTTTGCTAGCTTCCCTTCCAATCTCCAACTCATCCATGCCCTATAAAGCCTGAAACACTTAACACACAGATCACGGCATCGAATGGGATAAAGGAGAACTAAAATGTATAATAAGAAAGTCTTTAGGAAGCAGTTTTCAATCATGTAATAAATCCAGGAAGGAAATATAAATGCATGCTAAATTAATGAATAAGTGGGTAAGGATCATGATAAAACCACATAATTATACACAATATAAACCATAAAATAGTGGTTTATCAGTATCTTCTATGATGGTCTGTCTGAGTTATCCAAGATGTTATTGGACCATTCTGCAGGCGGATCTATTTATCTGAAGAAAATGCCTACAGAAGCCTAGGAACTCATTGAAATGATTGCAAATAACTAGTTCATGTACACTTCAGAAAGAAATCCTGTGAACAATGGGATAACTCAGAAGAAAGGAGTTATTGAGATTGATACTCTAAATGCCATATTGGCTCAGAACAAAATATTGACTCAGCAAGTCAATATAATTTCTCAGAATCTGATTAGATTGCAAGCCACATCTGGTAGTGCTAAAGAAGTTTCCTGATGAGCGGATAATTTATACGCTTTTTGGCATTGTTTTTAGTATGTTTTTAGTATATTTTTGTTAGTTTTTATTACATTTTTATTATAATTTAGTTAAAATTTACTTTTCTGGGCTTTACTATGAGTTTGTGTGTTTTTCTGTGATTTCAGGTATTTTCTGGCTGAAATTGAGGGACCTGAGCAAAAATCTGATTCAGAGGATGAAAAGGACTGCAGATGCTGTTGGATTCTGACCTTCCTGCACTCGAAATGGATTTTCTAGAGCTACAGAAGCCTAATTGGCGCGCTCTCAAATGCGTTGGAAATTAGACATCCTGGGCTTTCCAGCAATGTATAATAGTCCATACTTTGCTTGAGATTTGATGGCCCAAACCTGCGTTGCAAATCAGCTTTAGAATTCCCGGCGTTTAACGCCGGAACTGGCACAAAAATTGGAGTTAAACGCCCAAATTGGCATAAAAGCTGGCGTTTAACTCCAGAAAAAGTCTCTACACATGAAAGCTTCAATGCTCAGCCCAAGCACACACCAAGTGGACCCCGGAAGTGGATTTTTACGTCATTTACTCATTTCTGTATACCCTAGGTTACTAGTTCACTATTAATAGGACCTTTTGATATTGTATCTCTACCTCATGAAACTTTACACGTTTATTACTGTATCTTCTACGGCATGAGTCTCTAAACCCCATGGTTGGGGGTGAGGGGCTCTGCTGTGTCTTGATGGATTAATGCAATTACTACTGTTTTTCATTCAATCATGCTTGCTTCTATTCTAAGATATCACTTGTTGCTAAACCTGATGAATGTGATGATCCGTGACACTCATCATCATTCTCACTCATGAACGTGTGCCTGACAACCACCTCCGTTCTACCTTAGATTGAGTAGATATCTCTTGGATTCCTTAATCAGAATCTTCGTGGTATAAGCTAGAATTGATGGCGGCATTCAAGAGAATCTGGAAGGTCTAAACCTTGTCTGTGGTATTTTGAGTAGGATTCAATGATTGAATGACTGTGACGAGCTTCAAACTCCTGAGGCTGGGCGTTAGTGACAGACGCAAAAGAATCACTGGATTCTATTCCGACCTGATTGAGAACCGACAGATGAATAGCCGTGCTGTGACAGAGTGCGTTGAACATTTTCATTGAGAGGATGGGAGGTAGCCATTGACAATGGTGAAACCCTACATACAGCTTGCCATGGAAGGAGTCTTGCGTGCTTGAAGAAGAAGACAGTAGGAAAGCAGAGATTCAGAAGATAGAGCATCTCCAAAACCTCAACCTGTCCTCCATTACTGCAAAACAAGTAATTATTACATGTTCTTCCACTTTTCACAATTAAACCTGAGAATTATTGATATCCTGACTAAGAGTTACAAGATAACCATAGCTTGCTTCAAGCCGACAATCTCCGTGGGATCGACCCTTACTCACGTAAGGTATTACTTGGACGACCCAGTGCACTTGCTGGTTAGTTGTGCGGGATTGCAAAAGTGTGATTGCAATTTCGTGCACCAAGTTTTTGGCGCCGTTGCCGGGGATTGTTCGAGTTTGGACAACTGACGGTTTATCTTGTTGCTTAGATTAGGACTGTTTTATTTTTGTTGGTTTAGAGTCTTTTATTTGAATCTAGTTTCATATTTTAAGTTTGGTGTCAATTGCATGCCTTTGTTTTCTTTTAAATTTTTGAATTTGCATGTCCTTAGCTCTTTCTTGATTTTTAAAAATTCTAAGTTTGGTGTCCTCTTTGTGTTTTCCTTTAAAATTTTCGAAAATTTGTGTTTGATTTTGTAAAAATTTTAAGTTTGGTGTCATTTTGTTGTTTTTCTCTTTTCTCATTTAAAAAAAATCAAATCTTTTTCAAAATAATTTTCAATCATATCTTTTCAATTGCTAATTCCAAAATCTTTTAATTAACTAATTGATTTAGTTTTCAATTTGCTTTGATATTATTTTCTTTTAGTTTTCGAAAATTTATTTTATCTTCCAATTGTTTTATTTTATTTTTTTCGGTCAATTTTGAAAAAAAAATTTCTACTTTACTTGTGAATCCATATCATATTCCCTTTCTCCATCATGGACCTAAGTGGAATTGAGCAGTCCAGAAGGACTCTGGGGTCATATGCTAACCCCATTACAGCTGCATATGGGAGTAGCATCTGTATACCTCCCATTAAAGTAAGCAGCTTTGAGCTAAATCCTCAACTCATTATCATGGTGCAGCAAAATTGCCAGTATTCCGGTCTTCCATAGGAAGAACCTACTGAGTTTCTGGCACAATTCTTATAAATTGCTGACACAGTACGTGATAAAGAGGTGGATCAAGATGTCTACAGACTATTACTGTTTCCATTTGCTATAAAAGATCAAGCTAAGAGGTGGTTGAATAACCAACCTACAGCAAGCATAAAGACATGGAAACAGTTATCAGACAAATTCCTGAATCAATTTTACCCTCCAAAAAGGATGACACAGCTGAGGCTGGACATCCAAGGCTTTAAACAAGAAAGATAATGAATCCCTTTATAATGCCTGGGAGAGGTATAGAGGTATGCTAAGAAAATGCCCCTCTGAAATATTTTCAGAGTCGGTACAGTTAGACATCTTCTACTATGGGCTTACAGAAAAAGCTCAGATGTCTCTAGACCACTCAGCTGGTGGATCTATACATATGAGGAAGACGATTGAGGAGGCTCAAGAGCTTATAGATACTGTTGCTAGAAATCAATATTTGTACTCTAGCAATGAGTCCTCTACTAAAAAAGAAGTTATGGCAGTAGCCACTGATCCTAATCCTCAAGAACAAATGGTTGAACTTAATCAGCAATTACACCTGATGACAAAACAGTTAGCAGAGTTTAAAGAGATGCTCCAAGAAACTAAAATAGCTAACAAGAACATAGAATCACAGTTGAATTAGGCAAAACAGCAGTTATCTAAATAGATAACAGAAGAATGCCAAGTAGTTCAACTGAGGAGTGGGAAGACATTGAATAACACTGCTCAAAGTAGCAAAAAGCCAATAAAGGAACAATTGACAGAGGATAACCAAACCACTGTCCAAAATCCCTCTGAGGACAGTAAGAGCCCAGAGAGGAATACTCCTGGCGTCCAAACGCCAGAAAGGGGGGAAAAGCTGGCGTTAAACGTCCATTCCCTGCCCAATTCTGGCGTTCAAATGCCAGAAAAGGGGGAAAAGTTGGCGTTAAACGCCCATTCTTCACCCAATCCTGGCATTCAAACGCCAATGGGGAATCAGACACCTGAGAGTGCTGGTAGTAACCCCTCTAAAAAGGCTTCTCCAACCACCTCTGTAAGGAATAAACCTGCAGCAACTAAGGTTGAAGAATATAAAGCCAAGATGCCTTATCCTCAGAAACTCCGCCAAGCGGAACAGGATAAGCAATTTGCCCGCTTTGCAGACTATCTAAGGACTCTTGAAATAAAGATTCCGTTTGCAGAGGCACTTGAGCAAATACCTTCTTATGCTAAGTTCATGAAAGAGATCTTAAGTCATAAGAAGGATTGGAGAGAAACTAAAAAAGTGTTTCTCACTGAAGAATGCAGTGCAGTCATTCTGAAAAGCTTACCAGAAAAGCTTCAAGATCCAGGAAGCTTTATGATACCATACACATTAGAAGGTGCTTGCACCAAGACAGCCCTGTGTGACCTTGGAGCAAGTATCAATCTAATACCTGCATCCACTATCAGAAAGCTTGGGTTGACTGAAGAAGTCAAACCAACCCGGATATGCTTCCAACTTGCTGATGGCTCCATTAAATACCCATCAGGCATAATTGAGGACATGATTGTCAAGGTTGGGCCATTTGCCTTTCCCACTGACTTTGTAGTGCTGGAAATGGAGGAGCACAAGAGTGCAACTCTCATTCTAGGAAGACCTTTCCTAGCAACTGGATGAACCCTCATTGACGTCCAAAAAGGGGAATTAACCCTGAGAGTCAATGAGGATGAGTTCAAGTTGAATGTTGTCAAAGCTATGCAGCATCCAGACACATCAAATGACTGCATGAGCGCTGATATTATTGACTCTTTGGTGGAGGAGGTCAATATGACTGAAAGTCTCGAATCAGAGCTAGAGGACATCTTTAAAGATGTTCAGCCTGATCTGGAGGAACTAAAGGAAATAAAAGAAATTTTGAAAATTCCTCAAGAAGAAGATAAGCCTCCTAAACCCGAGCTCAAGCCATTACCACCATCCCTGAAATATGCATTTCTGGGAGAAGGTGACACTTTTCCAGTGATCATAAGCTCTGCTTTAAATCCACAGGAAGAGGAAGCACTAATTCAAGTGCTAAGGACACACAAGACAGCTCTTGGGTGGTCCATAAGTGATCTTAAGGGCATTAGCCCAGCAAGATGCATGCACAAGATCCTATTGGAGGATGATGCTAAGCCAGTGGTTCAACCACAAAGGCGGCTAAATCCAGCCATGAAGGAGGTGGTGCAGAAAGAGGTCACTAAGTTACTAGAGGCTGGGATTATTTATCCTATTTCTGATAGCCCCTGGGTGAGCCCTGTCCACGTTGTCCCCAAGAAAGAAGGCATAATAGTGGTTCATAATAAAAAGAATAAACTGGTTCCTACAAGAACAGTTACAGGGTGGCGTATGTGTATTGACTACAGAAGGCTCAACACAGCCACCAGGAAGGATCATTTTCCTTTACCATTCATAGACCAGATGCTAGAGAGACTGGCAGGTCATGAATATTACTGCTTTTTGGATGGCTATTCAAGTTACAACCAAATTGCAGTAGATCCTCAGAACCAAGAGAAAACAGCATTTACATATCCTTCTGGAGTATTTGCCTACAGAAGGATGCCTTTTGGTTTGTGCAATGCACCTGCAACCTTTCAGAGGTGCATGCTCTCTATCTTCTCAGATATGGTAGAGAAATTTCTAGAAGTCTTCATGGATGACTTTTCAGTATTTGGAGACTCATTCAGCTCTTGCCTTAACCATCTAGCACTTGTTCTGAAAAGATGCCAAGATACCAACCTAGTTTTAAACTGGGAAAAATGTCACTTTATGGTGACTGAAGGGATTGTCCTTGGGCATAAAATTTCAAACAAGGGAATAGAGGTGGATCAAGCTAAAGTTGAAGTAATTGAAAAATTACCACCACCTACCAATGTTAAGGCAATCAGAAGCTTTCTGGGGCATGCAGGATTCTACAGAAGGTTTATAAAGGATTTTTCAAAAATTGCCAAACCTCTGAGTAATCTGCTAGCTGTTAACACGCCATTTATCTTTGATAAGGAGTGTCTGCAGGCGTTTGAGGCTCTGAAAGCTAAGCTGGTCACAACACCAGTCATCTCTGCACCAGACTGGACATTACCATTTGAACTAATGTGTGATGCCAGTGACCATGCCATTGGTGCAGTATTGGGACAAAGGCATGGTAAGCTTCTGCACGTCATTTATTATGGCAGCCGTATTCTAAATAATGCACAGAAGAACTACACAATCACAGAAAAGGAGTTACTTGCAGTGATTTATGCCATTGACAAGTTCAGATCTTATTTAGTAGGATCAAAAGTGATTGTGTACACTGACCATGCTGCTCTTAAATATCTACTCACAAAGCAGGATTCAAAACCCAGGCTTATAAGATGGGTGTTGCTTCTGCAAGAGTTTGATATAGAAATAAGAGACAGAAAAGGGACAGAGAATCAAGTAGCTGATCACGTGTCCCGGATAGAACCAGTAGCAGGAGCATCCCTCCCTCCTACTGAGATCTCTGAAACTTTTCCGGATGAGCAATTATTTGCTATTCAGGAAGCTCCGTGGTTTGCAGACAGTGTAAACTATAAGACTCAAGGTTCTCCTTCTGTAACCATGGAAAGGAAGCATGAAGAGCTTCTCTCAAAACAGAGTCAAACAGAGCCCCCACAGTCAAACTCTAAGTTTGGTGTTGGGAGGCCACAACCAACTTCTAAGTTTGGTGTTAAACCCCGGTGTTGGGAGGTTCCAACATGGCTCTGAGTATCTGTGAGGCTCCATGAGAGCCCACTATCAAGCTACTGACATTAAAGAAGCGCTTGTTGGGAGGCAACCCAATGTTATATTTATTATTTTCCTTTGTTATTTTATGTTTTCTATAGGTTGATGATCATGGAAAGTCACAAAATCAATTGAAAAAGCAGAAACAGAATGAAAAATAGAAAGAAAAATAGCACACCCTGGAGGAAAACTTGCTGGCGTTTAAATGCCAGTAAGGGCAGCAAATGGGCGTTTAACGCCCAGTCTGGCACCATTCTGGGCGTTTAATGCCAGAAAGGGGAACCAGACTGGCGTTAAACGCCAGGAATAGGCACCAAGCTGGCGTTAAACGCCAGAAATGGGCACCAGCCTGGCGTTTAACGCCAGGATTGGCAGAAAGAGCATTTTTGCTCGCCACTTGGTGCAGGGATGAATTATCCTTGACACCTCAGGATCTGTGGACCCCACAGGATCCCCACCTACCCCACCACTCTCTCTCTCTTCTTTCTTCTTTTGCTCGAGGACGAGCAAACCTTCTAAGTTTGGTGTGGTAAAAGCGTTGCTTTTTGTTTCTCCATAACCATTTATGGTACCTAAGGCCGGAGAAACCTCTAGAAAGAGGAAAGGAAAGGCAAAAGCTTCTGTTCATACCCTGACCGGGCTCCCCCAACTCGGTAAATCCATGAAAGGTCCGACCTCGTCCTAAAGCCCACGCCTAAAGGTCGGACCTCGGACATTAAAGGCAAGGAGGGCCCATCAGAAGGAGCGCAGCCCAAAACCTAAAGGCCGAAAAGGCCTAAGGAAGGTGGTTCCACAAAGATAGGGATAAAACTCCCGAAAGATAAGATAAGATAAGAATATCTTATCCAGGGAAGATCACAGCCAACTACTATAAATACACTGGAACACCCAGGTATGAGACACATTCCATATTCTACACATATCTGCTTGGACCCATGCTAACTTAAGCATCGGAGTGTCATTGCAGGTACAACCACCAACCGCTCGGCACATCAAGCTCGGGTCCCTGACCCCCACCTCGGGCATCTCCAGACGACCGAGCTGCACGTTTCAGGTAACCCCCGGAACATTGGCGCCGTTGCCGGGGACCTGGAAGTCATCCCTCTATCATGGCGGACGACCCTCTCAACAATGACCACGCTGCATCAGAACAAGAGGAGGAAGTTGACACCGGAGAACGACCGGACCGCCCTCTATCACCATGCACTCCAGGAGGAAACAAACAGAATCGCCCAAAGACATCACTCCCAAACAAAGATCCACAAAATCCCGAAAAAGAAAAGGGCTCGGAAATTCTAGAAGCAGTCCGGGCACAACAAAACCGACTGAAACAACTCGAAGAGGACATAAAGAAGCAAAAAGAAACTGAGCAAGATCTGAGAAGGGAGACTCGCAAGCGCAGAGAATTAGAAGAAAAACTGCGGAAAATAGAGGCCAACCTGAAAGATCGGACAGAACGCGACACCACCCCCGAAGGCAACCATGATCCCTTCACGCAAGAGATCATGAAGGAGAAGGTACCGCGAAACTTCAAACCACCCGATATGGATCTCTACGACGGCACCACCGATCCAAGTCACCACCTCAGTAACTTCAGAAGCAGAATGTACCTAGTTGACGCCTCCGACGCAATTCGGTGCAAAGCCTTCCCCACCACTCTCACCAAGTCGGCCATGAAGTGGTTCGACAACCTGCCACCAAGATCAATCACCAGCTTCGAAGACCTAACCAAAAAATTCCTAACAAGGTTCTCTATTCAAAAGGACAAGGCAAAACATGCCCCCAGTCTACTCGGGATCAAACAGGGTAACCAAGAAACTCTCCGAGAATACATGGAGCGATTCAACAAAGCCTGCCTGGAAATACAACACTTGCCCACTGAAGCAGCCATCATGGGACTAGCAAACGGTCTAAAAGAGGGACCGTTTAGCCAATCCCTATCCAAACGATACCCGACCTCCTTATACGAGGTGCAGGAGCGGGCAGAAAAATATATCAACATAGAGGAAACCTCCCAGCTAAGAGACTCTTCTAGGAAGGAAGCAACCTACCCACTCCGAGATCGAGATCGGGAACAGAAAAAGAAAGAAGAATCCAACTCGGACAAGCCCCGGAAGTACCACAACTACACCCCCCTCCGAGTCTCCCTGGTAGACGTCTACAGAGAAGTATGCCACACCGAAAAGATCCCACCGCCCCGACCTCTAAAACACAAGAGAGCGGGAAGAGATCGGTCCGAATACTGTGAATATCACAAACTCTACGGTCATTCTACTAACGACTGCTACGACCTAAAAAATGTTATAGAAAAGCTGGCGAGAGAAGGAAAGCTCGACAGATACATAGCAGAGAAAGGAGAAGAGACCAGAAAGAGAAGGCGGGGAGATAACGAAGGTCGGGCCGAACAAAACCCACGAACTCCTGATAGACACGTTCACATGATAAATGGAGGTTTTGCAGGCGGAGGAACATCCAGATCCTCGCGAAAAAGACACCTCAAGGAAGTCTATCATGTCCGAGAAGAGAATCCCCTGCCCGAGTTACCTACTATCTGATTTACCCGAGAAGATGCTCAAGGGATAATTCCCGGGCACGACGATCCGATGGTAGTCACCATTATCCTAGCAAACGCCAACTTACATCGAACCCTGATTGACCAGGGAAGCTCAGTAGATATCCTGTTCAAATCGGCATTCGACAAGCTCGGACTTGAAGAAAAAGAACTAAAGGCCTATCCTACCGACCTATTTGGGCTAGGGGATACCCCGATCCATCCCTTAGGATACATCTCGCTACACACTACCTTTGGAAAAGGCGAACAATCTAAAACATTAAGCATCGACTACATTATAGTCGACGTCACTTCGGCATACAATGCCCTCATTGGGCGACCAACCCTAAACAGGCTGGGGGCTATAGTCTCGACCCCACACCTCTGTATGAAGTTCCCTACCGCAAAGGGAATCGCTACTCTAAAAGGCGACCAAAAACTAGCGCGGCGATGCTATAACGAAAGCCTGAGCCTGAAAGGGAAAGAGGTCAACACGATAGAACTCGGACGAGTTCAGTCCCGAGAAGATCTACGACCACAACCAGAGGGAGAAACCGAACAAGTCCAGATTGGGAACACACCTGAAAAAATCACAAACATAGGAGCAAACCTCAAAACGGGCCTAAAAGAGGAACTCATAAACCTCTTAAAGGAAAACTCCGACCTCTTCGCCTGGAAAGCCTCCGACATGCCAGGAATAAATCCCGACCTGATGTGCCATAAGCTATCAGTTTACCCGGGATCCCGACCTGTCCAACAAAGGCGTCGGAAGCTCGGACCCGAGCGTATGCAAGCAATAGGAGAACAAGTACAAGCACTACTAGATGCAGGATTCATTAGGGAAGTAAAATATCCCCTATGGCTTGCAAACGTGGTCCTGGTAAAAAAGCCCAACGGAAAATGGAGGATGTGCGTCGATTACACAGATCTCAACAAAGCCTGCCCCAAAGACCCATATCCACTACCAAACATCGACGCCTTAGTAGACGCAGCCTCAGGCTACAGATATCTCTCCTTCATGGACGCATACTCGGGATACAATCAAATCCCGATGTACGGACCCAACCAAGAAAAGACCTCGTTCATAACCCCAAGGGCAAACTACTGCTACGTAGTAATGCCCTTCGGGCTGAAGAACGCAGGGGCAACCTACCAGAGGCTAATGAACAAAGTGTTCTCAGAGCACATCGGACTACAGCTAGAGGTGTACGTCGACGACATGCTGGTAAAGACACAAGAGGACAAAAACTTACTGACCGACCTCACCAGCATCTTCGGCACCCTCAGAAAACACAACATGAGACTTAACCCGACAAAGTGCACCTTCGCCGCAGAAGCCGGAAAGTTCTTAGGCTTCATGCTGACTCAAAGGGGCATCGAAGCGAACCCGGACAAATGCCAAGCGATACTCAATATGAAGAGCCCGACATGTGTCAAGGAAGTACAACAACTGAATGGAAGGCTAGCCGCACTATCAAGATTCTTGGCAGGATCAGCAATAAAGTCACTGCCTCTCTACTCACTCCTAAAGAAAGGGAAACCCTTCTCATGGACTCCAGAATGCGAAAAGGCCTTCCAAGAATTCAAGGAATTCCTCGGGCAGCCACCAATCCTAACCCGACCTCTAAAGGGAGAAGAACTCGTACTATACCTCTCGGTTGGACATCGAGCAGTCGCTTCAGCATTAATACGAGAAAATGACCAAGGACAACACCCCATATACTTTGTAAGCAAGGCACTACAAGGGGCCGAATTAAACTATCAGAAGATAGAAAAGTTCGCCTACGCCCTAGTGTTCACAGCTCGGAGGCTCCGTCCCTACTTTCAAGCCCACACCATCAAAGTCCGGACAAACCAACCCATGAGACACATCCTCCAAAAAACAGACCTGGCAGGACGAATACTGCAATGGGCGGTGGAACTGTCCGAGTTCGACCTCCACTATGAAACCCGGACTGCCATAAAGTCTCAGTATCTAGCCGACTTCATCGCAGAATACACTGAGACCCCTGGAACCCCACTCTCATGGAACCTATATGTCGACGGGTCCTCAAACAAAACTGGAAGTGGAGCCGGGGTTATACTCGAAAGCGACCAAGGAACGCGGATAGAACTATCCCTAAAATTCGAGTTCCAAGCTTCAAACAATCAAGCCGAATACGAAGCCCTACTAGCAGGTCTAAAGCTAGCCGAAGAGGTCGGAGCCCGGAAAATCACAATCTTCAGCGACTCCCAGGTCGTCACATCACAAGTAAATGGAAGCTACCAGGCCAAAGACCCAACTATGAAAAAATACCTGGACCAAACACAGGCACAATTACGCCACTTTCCAGAGATACAGATCCAGCACATACCTCGGGAACAAAACGCCCGGGCAGACGCCCTCTCAAAACTTGCCAGCACCAAACCAGGAGGCAACAACAGAAGTCTCCTCCAGGAAACCTTACAATCTCCCTCCGTGCTAAGAGAGGAAGAAACGCTAAATATATCAGACCAGCAGCAAGGATGGATGACCCCCATACTCAGCTACCTGAAGTCGGGAACTCTCCCCGCCGAAAGAAAGGAAGCCAAAAGACTCACGAAAGACGCCCAGAATTACACACTAATTCACGACGTATTATACAGAAGAGGATTCGCAAGCCCCCTCCTTAGGTGCGTCCCGACCTCAGAAACAAAGAGCGTCCTCGAAGAAGTCCACGGAGGCATGTGTGGGAACCACCTCGGAGCTCGGGCATTATCCAAGAAAGTAGTCCGAGCCGGGTTCTACTGGCCAACTTTGCAAAGAGACGCAACGGAGTTTGTGAAAATATGCCCCCCTGCCAAAAACACGCCAATTTTCACAAGGCACCACCCGAAGACCTTATCAGCATCACCGCACCATGGCCCTTCGCAAAATGGGGACTCGACCTACTCGGCCCATTCCCCCAAGGACCGGGGCAAGTCAAATACCTCATAGTAGGGGTCGACTATTTCACGAAGTGGATCGAAGCTGAACCTTTAGCCACCATTACGGCTCAGAAAAGCCGGAAATTCCTATACAAAAACATTGTCACAAGGTTCGGAGTCCCCTACTCCATTACCACAGACAATGGAACACAGTTCACGGACACAAGTTTTCAGAACTTGGTGGCCGAACTAAAAATCAAACAGCAATTCACCTCAGTCGAGCACCCACAAGCCAACGGACAAGCAGAGGCCGCAAATAAAGTCATCTTGGCCGGGTTAAAACGAAGACTCCAAGAGGCCAAAGGGGCATGGGCCGAGGAGCTCCCCCAGGTATTATGGGCATATCGGACAACTCCACACTCTACAACGGGAGAATCGCCATTTCGACTAGCCTATGGGATGGAGGCAATGATTCCTATCGAAATAGAGGAAAGGTCACCCAGAGTCATCTTCTACAACGAAGAAGGTAACCCGCAGGCACAAAAGGAAGAACTCGACCTCCTACCCGAGGTCCGAGAAAGAGCCCGAATCCGAGAAGAAGCCTTAAAACGGCGAACGGCCCTCAGATACAATCAGAAAGTAATAAAACGAAGCTTCTCCACTCACGACCTAATTCTAATCCGAAATGACATCGGAACACAAAAGTCGGGAGAAGGAAAGCTAGCCGCAAATTGGAAAGGACCCTACAAAGTAACTGAAGTCTTAGGAACAGGCTATTACAAGATATCCGACCTAGAAGGCAATGAGCTGCCCAGGGCCTGGCACGCCTGTAACCTAAAACGGTACTACAGCTAGAAAAATCTGACCCGAGGTGTACTCTTTTTCCCTACAGGGGTTTTTTAATGAGACACCCGGTCAGATAAGGCACCCGACCTAGTCAAGGGTAAACACTTTGTAAATATTCTTTCTTTTTTAATACTAATCAAATTTTTCTATTTTCTTTTGTTCCTTCTCGTGATAAAACAAATCCTGAAAAAGTACCCCGTCAAGGCGCATTAATTTATGCTCGACAAAACGCAAAAAATCATTTGCCAAGAGACCACACAAGGTCGGCAAAGATAAAGCGACGAGGTTCAAATTAATGTGAGAAGTTATAAAAGTAACTCTGAAAAAGGCTCAAAAAAGCCAAATAAAAAGAGATTACAAAAATAACTTAAAAGGCCGACCAAAGACAAGGTCGGACCAACAAAGGGTGTACTCGACCGCGCCACCCGAGGTCCGATAAAAAGCTCGGACCCGAGAAGGAAGCCTTAAAACGGCGAAGACAAAGATTTCGAAAACGCCTACTAAAAAGTTGCTATACAAAAACAACTAAAAAAGTACGAGCGAAAAAATGAAATCAAGCGCTAGCTAAAAGGTTGTTATCCAAAAACAACTAAAAATCATAAAAGCGGAACAAAAAGTCTAAACGACGAAGACAAAAGATTTCGAAAACGCTTACTAAAAAGTTGCTATACAAAAACAACTAAAAAAGTACGAGCGAAAAAACGAAATCAAACGCTAGCTAAAAAGTTGTTATCCAAAAACAACTAAAAAGCATAAAAGCGGAACAAACAAGTCAAAACGCGAACAAAAACACCGCATGATAAGCTAAAAAAGTCACTACAAGTGGCTAAAAGCAAAAAAGGTGTCCAAAGCATCCACAGAAACCATCCAAAAAACAAAAGAGCCCACAGGCCGGGCAAAAACCCAAAAGATAAAGGGATTACAGAGGATCAAGATCCTTCCCGGTCGCCGCATCAACAGAAGGCTGCGGAAGAAACATAGAAATCGGGACAGCATCGACAGCACCATCATCCCGGTTCAAAACCTCCGCACCAGACCCATCCCCGACCAAAGGTGAAGTCGGGTTCGCAACCGGAACCTCGGGGACGGACACCGGAACCTTGGGGTCGGACACCGGAACCTTGGGGTCGGACACCGGAACCTCATCCTCGTTGGGAGCAGGAACAATCTCTCCCTCCACAACAACGTTATCCATACTAAATAAGCTCAGATCCAGGTCAGGAGCAAGAACCCGGACCTGAGCCTTCAAATTTTCATACATAGCATCCATACCCTTCGCCACATGCCCTTCTAGCTCGTAAAAGTCATTCTGAGCAGATTGCAACTTCTCCTTCGTCTCCACAAGCTCGGCAAGTGCCCGAGTACAATTTTCCTTCGCTGCCTTCGCCATCCCCTCAGATGCATTCGCTGCCGCCACAGCCGCGGTAGCCTTAGCTTTCTCCTTCTCTAAAGATGCTTCCAACTCAGCAATCCTAGCAGCCTTCAGCTCACTAATCTTCTCGAGCTCAGACTGAGCCTTCTCAAGTCGGGAACTGGTCGCGCCAAGGGGAGATTTCTTGAACTCTCGGGCAATAGCAGCATGAAGACTAGCCATCCGAACACAACTCCGCGCCATATACTGAAAATGGTGCTCCATAGACACATCATCAGTAGAAATAAAGGTCTGAGGAAGAATATGCTGTTCAATCCAACCAAGAGCATCGAAATCCTTGTCATTAAAACCCGCAGGCTCTTGAGAGGTCTTCTGCTTCTTGGGAGGAGGACCCGAGAACGGGGAGGAGAAGAGGTAGCAGGCCCGGAGGTCGGAGGATCTTGAGTTATAGCTCGGAACTGGGGAGTCGGAATAGTCTTCGACCGAGTCTGAACACCCACAGTAGACTTCTCCGGAGAAGATCGGGCAGAAGCCCCCCCAGCTTCAATATTCCGAGCGGCCACAGACTTCTTCGTCCGACGAAGATACTTCATGGAATCCGCCTGAGAAGACATCTCTGCAGAAATAAAAGAAAAGGAGTTACCACAACAGAAAATCCACCAAAACAAACAAGACCAAAATACTAAGAAAAAGATGAATCTCGAAAGAGGCCGGGAACTACCTAACTCGGAACGGAGAAGGCTTGGATCTCCCAACATTTTCTTCGTATCCAAGTGAGGTGCCCGACCCCATAAACTGCTCACCACACCCACAAAAGCCTGCTCAACCTCATCTAGACTCTCAAAGGTATATTTAACAGACACTACATTCTCCTGCCAACAAAGAGGAAAAGAAGGCTCCCCACTCTCATCTAGAAAGAAAGGTCGGACGTCTCCAGTAGCCCGGACCTTGAAATAAAAGTTCTTGAAATCATGAAAAGACTCATCATAAAGGGTACAAAACTTCCTTCCCTGGTTAGCCCTAAAAGAAACCCAAGATACCTTCCCTCCACCCGACCCCGGCTTCGTCAACACAAACAAATAGGAAAAAAGAGAAATAGAGGGAGGGACCCCCAAAAACTGACACAAAAGTTGAAACAACTTCAAAAACGCCCAAGAATTTGGATGGAGCTGCGTAGAGGCAAGGTTACAAGACCACAACACCTCGGACTCCAGGTCGGTAAAAGGAAGTCGGACACCCAGCTTAGAGAAAAAACAATCATAAGCATAAAAGAAGAGCTTCTCGGAACTCTCTAAAGGCGGGAAGCACACTCTCTCCTCGGAATCTGGGGCCACTAGTTCATAATCCCTCTCAGACTCTCTATTTTCACATATGCTACTGTGCCTACGGAACCTAGCTAAATATTCAGAATCTACCACAGAAGGGATTCTCAAAGGAAGAGGATCTACCCAACCAAGACCACTCAGAATCTTGGTCGACACCGCTTGAAGAACCTTTCGAGACATAAATTCCTACCTACAAAGAAGAATACAACAGAAAGCAAAAACCCATTCAGCAATGCAAGAAAACAAAAACCCCGCGAAGAAAATGCAGCAACCCGGACCGAAAAACACCAGAGAACAAAAAAGAGCCCCCCCATATACAAACAACAGCAATGGCGGCGCCTCTTTTTCGGGGCAACCCAGGCATAAAGAGACAAAACAAAGAGCCACACAAAGAACAGAAGCATATGATCACAAGAAAGTAAAAACATGGAAAACAAACCTGGAAAGTAGAAACGAAGGCGAGGAGCTCCGAGGCAAAGAAACGAAGGCGGCAAACTCCGGAAGCATGAAGCACGAAACGACGGCGCAGAGGAAACCCCGGAAAAACGCACGGAAAGAATCAGGAAAGAAGAACAAAGAAAAAGAAGAAGCGGCGCTCGAAAAAGAGATGGCGAAAACTTAGAAAAACAAGAAAGGAACAGAATAAACGAAGAAAAAGGAAAGGGAGCGAATAAATAAAGCCTTCACGAAAGCCAGAACGAAAATCGAGGAAAAACGGTAACAAGCAATAAATGCAGAAACGGCCATTTTTTGAAAATTTGAAAAACTACTATGCCCGAGCTCGACCTCCCAAAAAGGACGAACTCGGGCAGGGGCACTGTTCATACCCTGACCGGGCTCCCCCAACTCGGTAAATCCATGAAAGGTCCGACCTCGTCCTAAAGCCCACGCCTAAAGGTCGGACCTCGGACATTAAAGGCAAGGAGGGCCCATCAGAAGGAGCGCAGCCCAAAACCTAAAGGCCGAAAAGGCCTAAGGAAGGTGGTTCCACAAAGATAGGGATAAAACTCCCGAAAGATAAGATAAGATAAGAATATCTTATCCAGGGAAGATCACAGCCAACTACTATAAATACACTGGAACACCCAGGTATGAGACACATTCCATATTCTACACATATCTGCTTGGACCCATGCTAACTTAAGCATCGGAGTGTCATTGCAGGTACAACCACCAACCGCTCGGCACATCAAGCTCGGGTCCCTGACCCCCACCTCGGGCATCTCCAGACGACCGAGCTGCACGTTTCAGGTAACCCCCGGAACAGCTTCCATCTCTGAGCCATAGGAGATGGAGAGATTCATCTCAAGGGATGCACTTTCCTCCACAAAACTATTGGGAGCAAATCAATACCTCCCTAGGAGAATTGAGTTCCAACATGGGACAACTAAGGGTGGAGCACCAAGAACATTCCATCCTCCTCCATGAAATTAAAGAAGATCATAGAATGATGAGAGAGGGGCAACAAAGGTAAGGAAGAGACATTGAGGAGCTCAAGCACTCCATAAGATCTTCAAGAGGAAGAACAAGCTGCCATCACTAAGGTGGACCCGTTCTTTAATCTCCTTGTTCTTTATTTTCTATTTTTCGAATTTTTATGCTTATGTTTATCTATGTTTGTGTCTTATTACATGATCATTAGTATCTTAGTGTCAATGCCTTAAAGCTATGAATGTCCTATGAATCCATCACCTTTCTTAAAACGAAAAATGTTTTTATTACAAAAGAACAAGAAGTGCAAGATTTCGAATTTATCTCTGAAACTAGTTGAATTAGTTTGATGTGGTGATAATACTTTTTGTTTTCTGAATGAATGCTTGAACAGTGCATATGTCTTTTGAATTTGTTGTTTAAAGAATGTTAAATTTATTGGCTCTTGAAAGAATGATGGAAAAGGAGAAATATTATTGAGGATCTAAAAATTCATCAAATTGATTCTTGAAGCAAGAAAAAGCAAAAAAAAAAAAAAGAGAAGAAGAAAAAGCAAGCAGAAAAAGCCAATAGCCCTTTAAACCAAAAGGCAAGGGTAGAAATAAAAAGTGATCCAAGGCAAAAAGAGTGTGCTTAAGAACCCTGGACACCTCTAATTGGAGACTCTAGCAAAGCTGAGTCACAATCTAAAAAGGTTCACCCAGTTATGTGTCTGTGGCATGTATGTATCCGGTGGTAATACTGGAAGACAGAGTGCTTTGGGCCACAGCCAAGACTCATAAAGTAGCTATGTTCAAGAATCATCATACTTAACTAGGAGAATCAATAACACTATTTGAATTCTGAGTTCCTATAGAGGCCAATCATTCTAAACTTCAAAGGATAAAGTGAGATGCCAAAACTATTCAGAAGCAAAAAGCAACTAGTCCCGCTCATCTAATTGGAGCTAAGTTTCATTGATATTTTGGAGTCTATAGTATGTTCTCTTCTTTTTATCCTATTTGATTTTCTGTTGCTTAGGGACAAGCAACAATTTAAGTTTGGTGTTGTGATGAGCGGATAATTTATACGCTTTTTGGCATTGTTTTTAGTATGTTTTTAGAATATTTTAGTTAGTTTTTATTACATTTTTATTATTTTTTAGTTAAAATTTACTTTTCTGGGCTTTACTATGAGTTTGTGTGTTTTTCTGTGATTTCAGGTATTTTCTGGCTAAAATTGAGGGACCTGAGCAAAAATCTGATTCAGAGGCTGAAAAGGACTGCAGATGCTGTTGGATTCTGACCTCCCTACACTCGAAATGGTTTTTCTAGAGATACAGAAGCCCAATTGGCGCGCTCTCAATTTCGTTGGAAAGTAGACATCTTGGGCTTTTCAGCAATGTATAATAGTCCATACTTTTCCCGAGATTTGATGGCCCAAACGGGCGTTGCAAATCAGCTTTAGAATTTCCGGTGTTTAACGCCGGAACTGGCACAAAAATTGGAGTTAAACGCCCAAACTGGCATAAAAGCTGGCGTTTAACTCCAGAAAAAGTCTCTACATATGAAAGCTTCAATGGTCAGCCCAAGCACACACCAAGTGGACCCCGGAAGTGGATTTTTACGTCATTTACTCATTTCTGTATACCCTAGGTTACTAGTTCACTATTAATAGGACCTTTTGATATTGTATCTCTACCTCATGACACTTTACACATTTCTTATTGTATCTTCTACGGCATGAGTCTCTAAACCCTATGGTTGGGGGTGAGGAGCTCTGCTGTGTCTTGATGGATTAATGCAATTACTACTATTTTTCATTCAATCATGCTTGCTTCTATTCTAAGATATCACTTGTTGCTAAACCTGATGAATGTGATGATCCGAAACACTCATCATCATTCTCACCCATGAACGTGTGCCTGACAACCACCTCCGTTCTACCTTAGATTGAGTAGATATCTCTTGGATTCCTTAATCAGAATCTTCGTGGTATAAGCTAGAATTGATGGCGGCATTCAAGAGAATCCGGAAGGTCTAAACCTTGTCTGTGGTATTCTAAGTAGGATTCAATGATTGAATGACTGTGACGAGCTTCAAACTCCTGAAGGCTGGGCGTTAGTGACAGACGCAAAAGAATCACGGGATTCTATTTCGACCTGATTGAGAACCGACAGATGAATAGCCGTGATGTGACAGAGCGCGTTGAACATTTTCACTGAGAGGATGGGAAGTAGTCATTGACAATGGTGGAACCCTACATACAGCTTGCCATGGAAGGAGTCTTGCGTGCTTGAAGAAGAAGACAGTAGAAAAGCAGAGATTCAGAAGATAGAGCATCTCCAAAACCTCAACCTGTCCTCTATACTGCAAAACAAGTAATTATTACATGTTCTTCCACTTTTCACAATTAAACCTGAGAATTATTGATATCCTGACTAAGAGTTACAAGATAACCATAGCTTCTTCAAGCCCACAATCTCCGTGGGATCGACCCTTACTCATGTAAGGTATTACTTGGACGACCCAGTGCACTTGCTGGTTAGTTGTGCGGGATTGCAAAAGTGTGATTGCAATTTCGTGCACCACTTCCTCTGCAGGAGAAGCTTATGACCTTGAGAATCCTGCAATGGAAGAGGTAAATTACATGGGAGAACCCTATGAAAACACCTATAATCCTTCATGGAGAAATCTTCCAAATCTCTCATGGAAGGACCAACAGAAGCCTCAACAAGGATTCAACAACAATAATGGTGGAAGAAATAGGTTTAGCAATAGCAAGCCTTTTCCATCATCTTCTCAGCAACAGACCGAGAACTCTGAGCAGAGTCGTTCTGGCTTAGCAACCATAGTCTCTGATCTATCTAAGACCACACTAAGTTTCATGAATGAAACAAGATCCTCCATTAGAAATTTGAAGGCACAAGTGGGTCAGCTGAGTAAAAAGGTTACTAAAACTCCTCCTAGCACTCTCCCAAGCAATACAGAAGAAAATCCCAAGAGAGAGTGCAAGGCCATAACCATGACGAACATGGCCGAACCTGGAGAAAGTGAGGAGGACGTGATTCCTAGTGAGACAAACCTCATGGGATGTTCTCTGAACGAAAAGAAGTTTCCCTTTGAGGAACCAAGGGAATCTGAGGCTCATACAGAGACCATATAGATTCCATTGAACCTACTTCTGCCATTCATGAGCTCTGATGAGTATTCTTCCTCTGAAGAGGATGAAGATATTACTGAAGAGCAAGTTGCTAAGTACCTTGGAGCAATCATGAAGCTAAATGCCAAGTTATTTGGTAATGAGACTTGGGAGGATGAACCCCCTTATTCACCAATGACTTGATTAGGCAGACATTACCTCAGAAGAAATCGGATCCCGGAAAATTCTTAATACCCTGTACCATAGGCACCATGACCTTTGAGAAGGTTCTATGTGACCTGAGGTCAGGCATAAACCTCATGCCACTCTCTGTAATGGAGAAACTGGGAATCTTTGAGGTACAAGCTGTAAGAATCTCACTAGAGATCGCAGACAAATCCATGAAACAGGCTTATGGACTTGTAGAGGATGTTCTAGTGAAGGTTGTGGACCTTTACACCCCTGCTGACTTCATAATCCTGGACACTGGGAAGAATAAGGATGAATCCATTATCCTTGGAAGACCCTTCCTAGCCACAGCAAAGGCTGTGATTAATGTTGATCGAGGAGAGTTGGTCCTTAAAGTGAATGAGGACTACCTTGTGTTTAAGGCTCAAGGATCTCCTTCTGTACACATGGAGAAGAAGCATGAAAAGCTTCTCTCAATACAGAGTCAAACAGAGCCCCCACATTCAAACTCTAAGTTTGGTGTTGAGAGGCCATCATCATGCTCTCAGTATCTGTGAGGCTCCATGAGAGCTCACTGTCAAGCTATTGACATTAAAGAAGCGCTTGTTGGGAGGCAACCCAATTTTTACTTATCTATGTTGAATTTCTATTTTCCATTATTATTTTATGTTTTCTTTAGGATGATGATCATGTGGAGTCACAAAAACAAAAGCAAAAATCAAAAACAGCATTGAAAACAGCACACCTTGGAGGATGAGCTTACTGGCGTTTAGTAAGGGTAGCAGAATGGGCGTTAAACGCCTAGTCTGGCACCATTCTGGGTGTTTAATGCCAGAAAAGGGCACCAGACTAGTGTTTAATGCCAGAAAATGGCACCAAGCTGGTGTTAAACTCCAGAAAAGGAAGGAAAGCTGGCGTTAAATGCCAGAAATGGGCAGCACCTGGCGTTTAACGCCAGGATTAGCACTCAGAGGGCGTTCACACGCCAGAATGGTGAAGTTGTGGCCAAGAAGAAGGTGATCCCTGAGGTCCCTTTCATGCTCAAGAAGAATGAGTATCCAGAGATCTGACATGAGATTTGAAGAAGAGGTTGGGAAGTTCTCAACAACCCCATTTAACATGTTGGAATCTTAATGGTTCAAGAGTTCTATGCTAATGCATGGATCACTAAGGACCATGATCAAAGTGTGAACCCGAACCCAAAGAATTGGCTTACCATGGTTCGGGGGAAATACTTATATTTCAATCCAGAAAATGTAAAGTTGGCATTCAACTTGCCAATGATGCAAGGAGATGCACGCCCCTACATTAGAAGGGTCAACTTTGATCAAAGGTTGGACCAGGTATTCATGGACATATCTGTAGAAGGAGCTCAATGGAAGAGAGACTCCAAAGACAAGCTGGCTCAATTGAGAAGGCATGACCTTAAACCCGTGGCTAGAGGATGGTTGGAGTTTATCCAACGCTCTATCATTCCTACTAGCAACCGATCCGAAGTAACTATGGATTGGGCTATCATGATCCATAGCATCATGATTGGAGAGGAAGTGGAAGTTTATGAGATTATACCTCTAGAACTATACAAGGTTGCTGACAAACCTTCCACTTTAGCCTTCCCTCATCTCATCTGTCACCTATGCAGTTTAGCTGGAATTGTCATAGAGAAAGACATCCTCATTGAAGAGGAAAAGCCCATCACTAAAAAGAGGATGGAGCAAATAAGATAACCCACTCATGGACTTCAACAAGAGCATGAGGAAGTTCTTCATCAAGAAATCCCTGAGATGCCTCAAGTGATGCATTTTCCTCCATAAAACTATTGGGAGCAACTCAACACCTCTTTGGGAGATTTGAGTTCCAATATGGAACAATTAAGGATGGAGCACCAATAGCACTCCATTATTCTCCATGAAATTAGAGAGGATCAAATAGCCACGAGGGAAGAGCAACAAAGGCAAGGAAGAGACATAGAGGAGCTCAAGCGTTCCATTGGATCTTCAAGAGGAAGAACTAGCCGCCATCATTAAGGTGGACCCGTTCTTTGATTTCTTGGTTCTTATCTTTCTGTTTTTCAATTTTTATGCTTTATGTGTTATCTATGTTTATATCTTCATTACATGATCATTAGTGTCTAGTATCTATGTCTTAAGGCTATGAATATCCTATGAATCCTTCACCTTTCTTAAATGAAAAATGTGCCTAATTATAAAAGAACAAGAAGTACTTGAATTTCAAAATTTATCTTGAAATTAGTTTGATTATGTTGATGTGGTGGCAATACTTTTTATTTTCTGAATGAATGCTTGAACAGTGCATAATTTTGATAGTGAAGTTTATGAATGTTAAAATTGTTGGCTCTTGAAAGAATGATGAAAAAAGAGAAATGTTATTGATAATTTGAAAAATTATAAAATTGATTCTTGAAGCAAGAAAAAGCAGTGAATAATAAAGCTTGCGAAAAAAAAGGCGAAAAGAAAAAGGAAGAAAAAGAAAAAGCAAGCAAAAAAGCCAATAGCCCTTTAAACCAAAAGGCAAGGGTAAAAAGGATCCAAGGCTTTGAGCATTAATGGATAGGAGGGCCTAAAGGAATAAAATCCTAGCCTAAGCGGCTAAATCAAGCTATCCCTAACCATGTGCTTGTGGCATGAAGGTCCAAGTGAAAAGCTTGAGACTGAGTGGTTAAAGTCGTGATCCAAAGCAGAAAGAGTGTGCTTAAGAACTCTAGACACCTCTAACTGGGGACTTTAGTAAAGCTGAGTAACAATCTGAAAAGATTCACCCAGTTATGTGTCTGTGGCATTTATGTATCTGGTGGTAATATTGGAAAACAAAGTGCTTAGGGTCACGGACAAGACTCATAAAGTAGTTGTGTTCAAGAATCAACATACTGAACTAGGAGAATCAATAACAGTATCTTAATTCTGAATTCCTAGAGATGCCAATCATTCTGAATTTCAAAGGATAAAGTGAGATGCCAAAACTGTTCAGAAGCAAAAAGCTACTAGCCCTGCTCATCTAATTGGGAATAAGTTTCATTGATATTGTGAGATTCATTGTATATTCTCTTCATTTTATTCTATTTTATTTTCAGTTGCTTGGGGACAAGCAAAAATTTAAGTTTGGTGTTGTGATGAGCGGATAATTTATATGCTTTTTGGCATTATTTTTAGGTAGCTTTTAATAGGTTTTAGTTACTTTTTAGTATATAATTATTAGTTTTTATGAAAAAATCATATTTCTAGAATTTACTATGAGTTTGTGTGTTTTTTTTGTGATTTCAGGTATTTTCTGGCTGAAATTGAGGGACCTGAGCAAAAATCTGATTCAGAGGATGAAAAAGGACTGCAGATGCTGTTGGATTCTGACCTCCCTGCACTCGAAATGGATTTTCTGGAGCTTCAGAGGCCCAATTGGCGACTCTCAATTCTATTGGAAAGTAGACATCTTGGGATTTCCAGAAATATTTAATAGTCTATACTTTACCGGAGATTTGATGGCCCAAATTAGCGTCAAAACGCCAGTCAGAGACCTTTTTCTGGTGTTAAATGCCAGAACTGGCATAAAAGCTAGAGTTAAACGCCCAAACTAGCACCAGAGCTGGCGTTTAACTCCAAGAAAATCCTATGCACGTGAACGCTTCAATGCTCAGCCCAAGCACACACCAAGTGGGTCCCGAAAGTGGATTTCTGCATCATTTACTTATTTCTGTAAACCCTAGGTTACCAGTTCATTATAAATAGGACCTTTTACTATTGTATTTTCATCTTTTGATCATCTTTGATCTTGGGATCAGGTCATTGAACCCTTTTTCGATTGTTTCATGTTATTTGGGAGGCATGGCCATTCGGCCATGCCTAGACCTTGTTCTTATGTACTTTCAATGGTGGAGTTTCTACACACCATAGATTAAGGTGTGGAGCTCTGCTGTTCCTCATGAATTAATGCAATTACTACTGTTTTCTATTCAATTCAAGCTTATTCTTGTTCTAAGATATTCATTCGCACTTTAACATGATGAATGTGATGATCAAGTGACACTTATCACCATTCTCACTTATGAACGCGTGCCTGACAACCACTTCCATTCTACATGAAAACAAGCTTGAACGTATATCTCTTGGCCTCCTGGTCCACGACGCATGGTTGCCTCTCCTGACAATAGAGTGATAAACCACTATTTTATGGTTTATCGTGTGCTCAATTGAGTGGATTTTATCAATCTTTCATACACTTATTCATACTAATTGCATGAGTTTACATTTTCCTTCCGGATTTTGTGCTATGATTGAAAACATGCTTCTTTGGCCTTATATTTGCTAATATTAATCCTCTCTTATTACCATTAGATGCTGTGATATGTGGGTTAAGTGATTTCAGGGATTACAGGACATGAATGGCTCAGAGGATGGAAAGGAAGCATGCAAAAGTGGAAGGAATACAAGAAGTTGAAGAAACTGCTAAGCTATCCAGCCTGACCTCTTTGTACTCAAATGGTCATAACCTGAGCTAAAGAGGTCCAAATGAGATGGTTCTAGTTGCGTTGGAAAGCTAACATTTAGGGCTTCGCAACAATATATCATCTGCCATAGCTTCTTCGAAGTTAGGCGACACGAACACGTGGATGACGCGCCCGCGTCGCATCTGCAAAATCTCAATCCACAAAAACGCGTAGATGACGCCTCCGCGTCACTTTGCCGCGACCTGTACAAACCAGATTTCACAATCAGCTATTTCTAGGCTGTTTCTGACCCAGTTCTTGGCCCAGAAAACACAGATTAAAGGCTATAAAGTGGGGGAATCCATTGATTCATCATCATACATTCATAATACACACTTTTCACAATTTAGATGTAGTTTTTAGAGAGAGAGGTTCTCTCCTCTCTCTTAGGTTTTAGGATTAGGATTTCTTTTAGTCATTAGGATTGTTTCTTCGTACCAGGTCAAGAATTTATGTCTCTCTTCTATTTTTGTTTACTCTGGAGCTTTTATTTATATTTGATTTATGTTGCCCAATTGGCTTATGAACTTTTCCATGTTAGAATTGACATCTTCATTCAATTTGAGGTTTTCCAGATATTTACGATTTTAATTTAGCTTTCTATATTCTTGGTTCTGGTTGATTAATTGGTGACTCTTGAGTTGTCAAACTCATCATGATTGATAATTAATATCTTTGCTGATTGATTTAGATTCCGATAACTCTAGTCTTTCCTACGGAGTTGACTAGGACTTTAGGTGTTGAATTAATTTGTCCACTTAACTGACCTTCATAGTTAGAGGTTGACTTAGTGGTAGCAAAAATATAATTCTCATCACCATTGATAAGGATAACTAGGATAGGACTTCTAGTTTTCATACCTCGCCAAGAGATTTCTTCGTTATTAATTTATTATTTTCTGCAATCTATTTCTCTTGTTCAAAACCTTTTTAAAAAACCCAAAATAGACATTTGCATAACCAATAATAAATCATACTTTCCTGCAATTCCTTGAGAAGATGACCCGAGGTTTGAATACTTCGGTTTATAAATTTTATTGGGTTTGTTACTTGTGACAACCAAACTTTTGTACGAAAGGATTTTCTATTGGTTTAGAAGATATACTTACAATGCAACTATTTTTATAAAATTCTTTACTAGCAAAAATCCTAACGTCAAAATGGCACCGTTGCCAGGAAATTACAAACGTGTGCCTTATTATTGGTTATTGTAAATATTTTTCCAAAAAAATTTCATATTTTTATTTTAAAATTTTTATCTTATCTTATCTTATTTTTCAAAATTCATTTTTTTTGTCAAAAATTATATATTTTTCAAAATCTTATCTTATCCTTTTTCAAAAAAATCATATCTTTTTCAAAACCTTATCTCATCTTTTTTTTTAAATCTTATCTTATCCTTTTTCAAAAATCATATCTTTTCAAAATATTTTCTTTTTGTTAGTTTTTTTTATTTTTTTCCTACTACTATGAACTTTCACCCCTTTGGCTATGAGTCTGGTTACAATTATGTTGTAGGAAGAGGAGATTACAATGAGAACATGCATCAAGGTTGGAACAATCAAAGATGGGAGGAGCCACAAGGATTTAATCAACCCTCATGGCAACAACCACTTCCAATGGACTATCAACAACCGTTTTGTGATGCATATCAAGGCAATGGCTATGGTGAACGCTCTTTTGATTATCAACAACCACCACCATATGCCTATGAACCCCCTCCTCAACATGACTTTGGACCACCATACTCACAAGCCCTTTTCTGTCATTCACCTCCATATGACTCTAATCCTTATCCACCACACCAACCACCATATGAACCATACCCAAAATCACCACCTCAATATTCACCATCTCCATATCCTTATCAAAAAGAACCACCTCTTTATTATGAATCTATTTCCCAAAATAATGAACCCTCCTATCCACCGCAAACCTCTATGGAGAACACACTTACTTCTCTCACTAGTCTCACCTCTACACTCCAAAATCTTATATCCCGTATGGACCAACCCTCCACCTCCAATGTTCAACCCTCAAGCTCCAGTGCACTTCCATCTCAACCACAGAATGATCTCTCCATCCCATCACCACCATCCATGGAAGAGCACCCACATCTATCAATCCAAGAACAACATGATCCCAATGATGCTATTGACATAGAACAAAAGAGAAGGGACCATCTTCGCGAATCCATACTTCATAAGGAGCTAGATGAGGCACTAAAGGTGAAGGTAGAAGAGACCTTTGTAGATGAAGGAGTAGTTGAAGGGAGTTATCATAGAAAAGATGCCATCAAGGAGGAATACGATTTCATATTTAAACACTTGGATCAAGCGATAAATCGATTACCTTTCCAATGTTTAGACATTCAAGGAACTCCCATGGCTTCATATAGAGAATCTAATGAAGAACGTAGCATGAAGGAGACACTAGAAACTCCAGTGGACAATAAGGAGCATGACTTTGTACTCGAACAAGTAGAGGAAGCCGGAATTATTGAAAAAGAGGAAGTGGTTCAAGACTTAGGAGATGCTGAACCTCTATGGGAAGGTCAAGTTATAGAGCCTCCTTCAAAGACATTTGAAACTGATGTTGAGAAAGGTGTACAACCTCCGAGGCATCTCATGATTGAAGACTTTGAATGGGATGATCAAGAGATGGATTCGATCATTGATGAATTCTTATCTACATTTGTATCCTCTCCCATTGGACTTGACGTGGAGGTGAAAGAAGAGGAAACACAACCTCTCATCTCCTTGGTGAACAATGAAGAAGAGATTGAATTGGAAGATATCCACCAAAAGGAGGAGGTTGATATTGAAGAAGATTGTAAAGAGGTGGAAGTTGTCAAAGAAGAGCACAAGGGAGTGGAGCTTGCAAGATCATTAGAAACACCTCTCCCGAAGCCATTACCATCCAATACAACGTTCAAGTGGGTAAAATTCTTATCTTTGACCTTTACTTTGCCACTTGAATATGGGCTTCTAGAGATGGATGGTCAACTTAGAGCTCTTTGTGGCATTAAGAGCAAGAAGAAGATGGTTAGTGGTTGGAGTTGTCAAGCAAGGTTCAACATGGTTGTGTGCTCAAGGTTTAAATGCAAAGTTTGGTGTAAAGCTCAAATGAATGGGTCTAAGAAGTTGTTTGGCCGCTTTAGTGAGAATTCAGATTGCCTGCCACCCGGTTGGAATACTAATGATCAACAAGAAGACGGGTGCAAAAGCAAGGTTTGGGACCCCGGAATTTAATCTAGAAATCAATACTCTTGGGGCCTTGTCACTTGCTTTAGCTTGCTTGAAGGCTTTCTATGCCTAGTTTGGGATCCCGGAGGCTGTGGGAATTCCAAACACTGGTGGAGATTCTTGGATGAATACAAGCACAAGCCACCATAACAAGGAGCTCAGCAGAATGTCCAACTTAAGGACTTTAACAAAAAGTGCTAGGTGGGAGACAACCCACCATGGTATGATCGTTCCTTTTTCAGTTTAAATTTTATTCTGTTTTTAAGTTTTGATTGAACCTGGAATTTTGCATAACATTCATTGCATTCTGCATAATGCATCAAAAAAATTTCGCACGCGACGCGACAGCGTCACCGACGCGTCCGCGTCATAGGTGCGTTGGGAAGAAAACAAAATTGAACAGAGAGTCACGCGAAAGCGCGGCTGGAGGCGTGCCTTTGGCACAAATTAGTCCACGCGACTGCGTCGATGACGCGTCCGCGTCATGTGGGAAAAATGCCTCCCATGCGTCCGCGTCACCCACGCAAACGCGTGCCTCAAAATCGACATGAAAAGGGTATATAGCCGAAAGTTGAGCTAGAATTGGGCTGGACTCGTGCTAGAAGCACAAGCCCTGCCACGCGTACGTGTGCCCCATGCGTCCGCATCGTTTTCAAATTTAGGCCATCCACGCGATCGTGTCAACCACGCAACTGCGTCACCTAAAGATTTGGCAATTTGAGTTTCAAACAGAGAGTTACGCGACCGCGAGGCTGCCCTCGCGCTAATGGCACAAAACAATCCACGCGACCGCGTAGATGATGTGTCCGTGTCATTTCATAGAAGCGTTATCCGCGCAAATGCGTCACTCACGCGTCCGCGTCACACGCGGTGCACAGCTTATCCAGATCAGCCAAATATCTTATATTTTTCTTCCCCAAATCTAAATCTTTTCTTTCCCTTCTTATTTCTTTCTTCCTCCTTTCTTACTTTCTTTTTCTTTTTCATTGGTGTTAAAATTCTCTTCTTCAACTATTGCATCTTTTCTTGAATTATTCTGGTGCTTCATGACTTGTTTTATTCTAATTGGGTATTATTATTCATAAGTCAATGCTAATTTTTATAATACTGATATTCATTTTACATTGATATGCACTTACACTATCTTGCATTACCCACACTCTCTTTCCCTATTGTTGCACTTTTTACACTATTGCTATGCCATTTGCTTCTCTTATTTTCTCACTTGCATATTGTAGCTACCATGTAATTGAGACCTTTTTTGGCATTAACACCCATATTTTCTTTATGTTCTTATCTTTATTTCTAGGTTACTTTCCTTTTTTTTTCTCTTCTTTCAGGATGGCCACTGAGAAGGGAAAGGAAAAGCTTCTAACTGGGGAGACAGGCAAGTCAATCTGCACAATCTATAGAGAGAGGCATCAGTTGGAGCAGCCCGTCCACTTGTACATCTTAGCATGCACTGAGGACGGTGCAATCTTTAAGTGTGGGGAGGTCGATACCGATGTCCACGGGTTAGTTATTCTCTTCTCAACACCAATATTCTATTTTCTTTGTTTGTTCATTGTTGCATTGCATAATAGATTGCATGTGTAGTTGATTGTTTGCATTTAAGTACTATTTGGTTGAAAAATAATAAGTTTCTTTTTAAGACCCTATTTTTGAAAAATTTCACTAATTTAAATTAAAAAATTAAAATTTCTATGTGTTAAATTTGTTTGAAGTTGTATTTGGAACATGGTTTTTAAGCCAAAGAACACACAACCTGTGAGATTTGAGCTTAATTGCATGGTTACATTATTTAACCATAATATTTTATTCTTGTGTGTTTTTTTTCTCTATGATTGCAATATTTACTTTGTTTCAGTCTATATGTCCATTATTTAGTGTATTTACATGCTTTCATATGATTGAGGCCATATTTGATTATTAACTCACTTATCCCAAATAAAGCCTACCCTTTTATGTCACCATTGTTAGCCACCTTGAGCTTTTTAAATCCCTTTTATTTTATAACCACATTACTAGCCTTAAGCAGAAAAACAAATTAAAAATCCCAAGTTGAATCCTTGGTTAGCTTAAGATAGATATTGTGTATAATTTAAGTATGGGAAATTTTATGGAAAAATGGGATGATAGGAAAAAAAAGGAATTAAATTGGATAAGTTATTTGAAAATTTGGGAAGCATGCTCATGTGAAATCAAAATAATTAAATTACCATGTGCATTGAAAAAAAAATTATTATGTAATTAAATAAGGGGATACAAAAAAGAAAGAAATATATATATATATAAAGAAAGAATCAATGCACATGGGACAAAATTCAAAAAAATAAGTTTGATACATGAGCATGTAATACAAAAGTGGAAAAAATTTGGGTAGCTAGGTAAAGCATTTTAAATTATATAAAGTATGTATATGTTAGGTGAGATCTTAGACTAATCAAGGATTCACTTTGTTAACTCACTTAGCCTTATATATATATATCCTTACCTTTACCTCAGCCCCATTACAACACTAAAAAGACCTCATGATGTTTGCATTGGTACATTAAATATTTGTTGATTGGTTAGATGAAGAACAGAGTGATTACCCTATACACTAGAGAGACTAGAGTGATATACACTACCAGTGAGGGTTCAGTGCTTGATTCTATGTTCCCTGCTTTCATAAGCTATCTTCTTCTTGCAAGTTATTTGTACTTCGTTTTTATGATTTGAATTAGTGAAATCCAATTTATGTTTATCTTGGAGAGTTTGTTTACTTTTAACCAAGTAGGTAAAAGCATTTTGCATTTAGCTACATTCATATAAATAGGTTGCATTTCATACATCCCACCATTCTGCCTTCACTTTTATAGCTTCTCTTGAGCTTAGCATGAGGACATGCTAATGTTTAAGTGTAGAGAGGTTGATAAACCACTATTTTATGGTTTATCATGTGCTCAATTGAGTGTATTTTATCAATCTTTCATACACTTATTCATACTAATTGCATGAGTTTACGTTTTCCTTCCGGATTTTGTGATATGATTGAAAACATGCTTCTTTGGCCTTATAATTGCTAATATTAATCCTCTCTTATTACCATTAGATGTCGTGATATGTGTGTTAAGTGATTTCAGGGATTACAGGGCATGAATGGCTCAGAGGATGGAAAGGAAGCATGCAAAAGTGGAAGGAATACAAGAAGTTGAAGAAACTGCTAAGCTGTCCAGCCTGACCTCTTCGCACTCAAACAGTCATAACTTGAGCTACAAAGGTCCAAATGAGATGGTTCCAGTTGCGTTGGAAAGCTAACATTCGGGGATTCGCAACGATATATAATTTTCCATAGCTGCCCCGAAGTTAGGCGACGAGAACGCGTGGATGACGCGCATGCGTCGCATCTGCAAAATCTCAATCCACGCAAACGCGTGGATGATGCCTCCGCGTCACTTTGCCGCGACCTGTACGAACCAGATTTCACAATCAGCGATTTTTGAGCTATTTTTGACCCAGTTCTCGGCCCAAAAAATACAGATTAAAGGTTATAAAGTGGGGAAATCCATTAATTCATCATCATACATTCATAATACACACTTTTCACAATTTAGATGTAGTTTTTAGAGAGAGAGGTTCTCTCCTCTCTCTTAGGTTTTAGGATTAGGATTTTTTTTAGTTATTAGGATTGTTTTTTCGTACCAGGTTCAATAATTTATATTTCACTTTTATTTTTGTTTACTCTGGAGCTTTTATTTGTATTTGATTTATGTTGCCCAATTAGCTTATGAACTTTTTCATGTTAGAATTGACATCTTCATTCAGTTTGAGGTATTCCAGATATTTATGATTTTAATTTAGCTTTCTATATTCTTGGTTCTGGTTGATTAATTGGTGACTCTTGAGTTGTCAAACTCATCATGATTGATAATTAATATCTTTGCTGATTGATTTAGATTCCTATAACTCTAGTCTTTCCTAAAAAGTTGACTAGGACTTTAGGTGTTGAATTAATTTGTCCACTTAACTGACCTTCATAGTTAGAGGTTGACTTAGTGGTAGCTGATGCAAGGGCATCTTGGCCAGTTTCATTGACCTTTTCTTTACTGTTTTTGGGGTAGTTCATGCATTTCCTTAGGAAATAAGCTAGTTTTGGGTAGATATTCACTTACACCTTGATTCAAGCATACATTGTGCATTTTACATGATTTCATGAGGATTTTGCATGAATTTAATGACAATTGTTATGTTGCATTACCCATGACTTGGACTAGAACTTTGATGCACTCTATTGCTTGATTTCAGGACCAAAGGAAGCAAAGAGGAACCACTTAGCAGTCACATTAATTTAATTAACGTAGCCACTAACGTGGAATAGGAGGTAACCTGCAAAGTTAATGAGAAAAGTGATTGCCAATAACGCTCTCGAAGCCATCATTGCCCACGTTAAGAGCCACGTTAACTAAGTTAACGTGAGCTCTAACGTGAAGGAAGGACTTTGAGCCAACGTTAGTGACACTTAACATTATCACTAACGTTGGCCAATGATCATAAGTGGCCACGTTAGAGTCCACGTTAACTTGGTTAATGTGGCCTCTAACGTCAATAAGGGGAAGGAAGCCAACGTTAGTGATGTTCAACATTGTCACTAACGTTGGCCTAAGGTGCAATGTGCCACGTTAACTTCCACATTAACTTGGTTAACGTGGGAGCTAACGTGAGAGGCAAGAATGGTCGACAACGTTAGTGACACCCAACATTGTCACTAACGTTAGAAGTAACCACAAAACCCCAAGGAGCCACGTTAACTTCTACGTTAACATAGTTAACGTGGAAGCTAACGGCAATAAGTGAAAGATGAGCCAACGTTAGTGACACTCAACATTGTCACTAACGTTGGAAATGGGTTGCAAAGCCACGTTAGAAGCCACGTTAACCTAGTTAACGTGGACTCTAACGAGAATAGGGGCATATTGGAATGTTAGTGACAATGTTGAGTGTCACTAACGTTCTCGAAGATTGGCACACCTACGTTAAAAGAGCTTAGTTAACGTGGACTCTAACGTAGGAAAGGGAGAGGCTCTCAACGTTATTGGGAAAGTTGAGTCCCAATAACGTGTGCGAAGGACAAAGAGGCAACGTTAATGGCAACGTTTGTGCCACTAACGTTGAAGTTAACGCGGCCTTTACTTGGGTAAGAAACGTTAGTGAAAAAGTTAAATGACACTAACGTTTTCGAACCCATTTTCTCACTAAATGTTAACACCTCTAACGTCTTGAGCTAAAGTCTCTGCCCACTTCACACTTTCTCTCTGCAAGTAAAACCAAGCCCAAATAAAGAAAAGAACTGCTTCAAACTCAAGATCCAAAGGCCCAAGACTTGAAGAACCAACTAGAAGCTGAGAAGAGTAGTATATATGGGAGTAGCTTTGAATTATTAGAGAGTTCAGGAGGTTGAAGGGGGAGAACTACTCTCTGTATTTTACTCTGCTTTTCTAGTTCATTGATGTATTCTCCATCTTTGTTTTCATTTTCTAGAGCTATGAACAACTAAACCCCTTTCATTGGGTTAGGGAGCTCTGTTGTAATTTGATGGATCAATACTAGTTTTCATTATTCTTCTTCCCTCTTTTCTCTTGATTTTACTTGAAAGCTTTTGATCTTCATCCCATTGGGTTGTTATCTTGGAAAAGGAGCTATTCAAACTTGGATCTCTTCTGAGCCTTGAAAGAGGAATGAAGAGATCAAGCTAGAAATGCTTTCTCATGATGGACCAAATTGGGTTTGGATGGATATGTGACTATAATCCTCTCAATACTTGATTTGGGAAATGCATGTGGTATAATCAGTGACCATACTTCATCTCTTCTCATGAGCAATTGACCAAGGAATTGGCTATTGATCAAGATTTGAGAGATTGAATTGCAAGAAATTGTAGTTCAATCAATTAAGATTGCCAAGGAGATCAATGAGTGCATTGATTGAGGAAGAGATGAAAATGACTTGATCCGGAGAATTGCAATATCTCCTAGGCCCAATGAACTCCCCAAATTCTGATCTAACCCATTCTCTTTAATTTCTGCGTTTATGTTCATGAGCAAACACCCCATTCCCATTTACAATTCTGCAATTTAATTTCAGTCATTTACTTCCAGCTCTTTAATTCTAGCATTTACTTTTCATGTCAATTACATTACTGCTATTTTATTTTCTGCAACTCTCAACCCAATTTCTGAATTAGCTCAACTAGAACATTCTTCTAATTAAAGTTGCTTGATCAATCAATCCCTGTGGGATTCGATCTCACTCTATTGTGAGTTTTTACTTGACGACAAATTCGGTACACTTGCCGAAGGAAATTTGTTGAGAGACAATTTCCACCTGCATCAAGTTTATGGCGTCGTTGCCGGGGATTGATTGTGCATCAACAATGATTAGATTAGAAGATTACTAGATTGAGCATTTTTGTTTTGTTGATTTAATTTTCTGTTTGAGTAATTTACTTTCTGTCTTAATTAACTCCTTCCCTTTCCCCCCTCTACTCTTTCGTTTTTCTTTGTTATTTACAATTCAATTTGCTAACCCACTAACTATTTGATATATTGCATCACTCACAACTAACAGTAATTCTGACAGCAATATTCTCTGCACATAGTTTTTCCTTGCTTGTACTTGTTGGTTGTATGACAGGGAGAAGAAGCGGGGCTTCAACTTCTTTCGATTCTGAACCAGAGAGGACCCTCCTTAGATTAAGTAGGGAAGCAAGAGGGAAACGTGCAATCGGTGCTGAAGAGGAGGAGGAACACTTTGAACTAAACATGGAAGGCAACATAGAAAACCAACATGAAGAAGAGGCTAATAACCATGGGGGAGGAGGTAGAGCAAATTATGTTGGGGAGGATAGAAGAGTATTAAGCTCTTATATCAATCCCAACGCAGGCAACTGTTGGAGCAGCATTCAGAAACCCACCATACATGCCAACAATTTCGAGCTAAAACCTCAGCTCATCACTCTAGTGCAGAATAATTGCTCATTTAGAGGAGGTGCTCAAGAAGATCCGAATCAACACTTAACCATCTTTTTGAGGATTTGTGACACAGTGAAGTCCAATGGAGTCCACCAGGATGTCTATAGGCTGCTCTTATTCCCATTTTCTCTCAGGGACAAGGCATTCAAATGGCTTGAATCCTTCCCAAAAGAAAGCCTGACGAATTGGGAGGAGGTAGTGAATAAGTTTTTAGCAAGGTTTTACCCCCCTCAAAGGATCAATAGGCTGAGAACCGAAGTACAGACGTTCAGACAGCAAGATGGGGAGACACTTTATGAAGCTTGGGAAAGGTTCAAAGACCTAACGAGGAGATACCCACCAGAGATGTTCAATGAGTGGGTCCAACTGCACATCTTCTATGAAGGCTTGTCATATGAATCAAAGAAGGCAGTAGATCATTCCTCTGGAGGATCCTTGAACAAGAAGAAGACCATTGAAGAAGCAATAGATGTCATTGAAACTGTAGCTGAGAATGACTACTTCTATGCTTCCGAAAGAGGGAACACTAAGGGAGTAATGGAGTTAAACAATGTAGATGCTCTGCTGGCTCAGAACAAGCTCATCACCAAGCAGTTAGCTGACCTCACCAAGAAGATGGAGAGGAACCAAGTGGCAGCAATCACCACCTCATCAACAACCCAAGAAGAAGTTGAAGAAGAGGACCTTGAGCAAGCCAACTACATTGGGAACTCACCTAGACAGAACCATGATCCATACTCTAAGACATATAACTCTGGATGGAGGAACCACCCAAACTTTGAGTGGGGGAATCAGCAAGAGCAAGGCCAAGACTAGAGGCGTTACAACTTCAACAACAATGCAACTCATCAATAATTCACACAGAGGACATATCAACACCCCCACAACAACACCTCTCATCCTCCCACCGCTAATCCCAATTTACCATCAATTGATGATAGACTCTCTAAGCTTGAAACCTTACTTGAAGGAATATGCCAAGAGATTCAAGAAGACAAGGTGTTCAAAGAAGAGGTGCGAGCCAACATTAAGAACCAAGGAGAGACCATCAAGAAGCTGGAATTTCAAGTGGGATGCTTAGCGGAGAAGATTCCCAAACCTACTGATGGCTTCCCAAGTGACACGGAGAAAAACCCAAGAGGAGAGGCAAAGAAAGTAAGATGGGAAGACTGCAAAATGGTCACTACAAGTGATCAAGAGGATGAAGACAAGCAAAGCAACCTCTCCCAACAGCTTGAAAACAAATCAACAGAGGAGGAGGATAGAGATCACCAAGAACCAGAAATCTCACAACAAGAGTTGCTGAAGCTCTATGCATCATTTCCCCAACTGCTCAATGGTGCTGTGGGGAAGAGAATATACTCAAGGTTCCTAGGCTTGTTTGCATCTCTGCATGTGAACATACCATTCATCAAGGCCATACAACAAATGCCTGCATTCATCAAGTACATGAAGGAACTTCTTCCCAGGAAAAGCTCACTCAAAGGAGGCCAAACTATAGTGTTAAACAAGGAATGTAGTGCCCTTATTCAACCTGAATTGCCTGCAAAAAGAAGAGACCCAGGCAGTTTTCACATCACTTGTGCCATAGGGGAAACAATGTTTGATAAAGCACTCTGTGATTTAGGGGCAAGCATCAACTTACTGCCCCTATCCCTGGCGAAGAGGCTGCAGATCAATGAGATAATGCTCACAAATGTGGTCATCAGACTGGCTGACAAGACTCAAAAGCAAGCAATAGGAGTGGTGGAAAATGTGCTACTAAAGGTTGGGAAATACTTTCTCCCAACAGACTTTGTCATCCTGGACATGGAAGAGAGTCACATTGACCCAATTATATTGGGAAGACCCTTCCTAGCTACGGCCAGAGCACTCATAGATGTGGAAAAAGGGGAGCTAATATTGAGGATCCTTGATGAACGGCTCAGCTTTAATGTCTTCAAACTCTCACAAGAAGTAGACCAAGAACACAAGAAACTAAGTAAAGACCATGATGAGATGCTAAAGGAGGAAGCAAGCACAGAAGCACACCCAACCTATCTGGAGACCCCTTTGGTTAATAAATAAGGGAAACAGCCACTGCCACAGCTCAAGGAAAAGTTGGAGGAACCTAAACCTCTAGAGGCATATGAAGACAACATCATAACTCCTTTAGGAAAAGAGGTAACCAAGAGCAAGGAGACATCAAAGGAAACAAAGAAGAAGGTACCAAGGAAGTGAAGGAACAAAAAGATCCCTACGGAAGACTTCTCTCCAGGAGATAGAGTGATCTCAGCTTACTTTCCAGATATCCCTCCTAATCTCCCTACTGTACCATCTCAGTTACCTAAAGTCTTCATGATTAACAGAGTTCTCTCCTGGAACATGTAGAGATCATTGATACAACCAATGGATACAAGTCCACAGCAAGAGGGGAGGACTTCAAGCATTACTAACCACCCTGATTGGGGGAGAAACATCAAGCTAGTGACGCTAAAGAAGCGCTTCATGGGAGGCAACCCATGTTTTATATGCTTTTAGAAGATAGTAAATAAGTCAATATTTATGAATTCAAACCCAAACTTAACAAACTCTTGGTAGAATCCTTATTGTGCAGTATACAGTGAAGAACGAGTTTGGTGTTCAAAGCATGCCAAGAAAGCATGTATGCAACTAAGAGCATGCTAGTCTTGGAAGCTTTGAACAAAACTTTTCATCACAGTGCTCCAAACAAAGTTTGGTGTCACCCCATGGTGCCACCAATATGCATACAAGGACCCACGAATAGTTAGTTAGTTAGTTGGAATTCATGAATAAACAATTTAATCTTTTTTTTTTAATTCTAGCCGTGAAGTTCATGTTGTCGTTTTAATGTCTTTTCTCACCTTTCTTATTTTGTCTTTATAGGAAAAAGAAAAGGAGAATTGATGGGGATTGATTGGACAATTAAATGAGGGAGGTTCAGCCACTTCATGAAGAGAACTATACACTTGTTCTAAAAAGGGAATACATTGGAAAATGTTACCATGCAGCATTAGAAAAATGAGACACCTCAAAGACCGAGCAATCTCCATCATAAAGTTGGTGATCCTTGTCCTTTCTCCACACATAACCCCAACCATCCATAAGGCAACCAATACATCAATTCACACCCTCCATTTATTCACAACTTCCACATATAAATAATCCTTGTTCCATACCCACCTTCATCGTCATAACCCACTCTTCACAATCTTCATTTTGGCACAAGACACTCCCTCTCACAGTACAAACGTTTCCCCCTCATTCTCTTCATTGCAATAAAACCCTAAACAACCAAAAGTCTCCAAAACCTTACCACCTTCACATATCAACTCTCGTCCATGGCCTCTTCAAGTTCTAAAAGAAGGAAGGAAAAGGAACCCATGGAGCAACACCCGTATGATGAAAAGAGATTTAGAAGCTTGTATTACGCATTGCAATATGGGTGGATGGTTGACAAGGAAATCATTTATGAGCTGGGATTTCAAGTGAAGAAAAATGAGTGTCCCGAAATCACAGAGAAAGTAGAAAAGAGAAGATGGGAGCTCCTCACTGATCTGGTCATTAAGGTAAATGCCAACCTCATAAGAGAATTTTATGTGAATGCGGTCCGATATGATAAGAAAGAAGAGTCATATACAAGCTTTGTGAGAGGAAAGTTGGTTGATTTTGGTCCCATGGGTGTCATGAGAGCACTGAAGCTACGGTCCATACAGTTTGAAGAAGAGAGTTATCACTCAAGATTGGACAACCCCAATTATGACCAAATCTTGAGGGACATTTGTGTACCCGGAGCTGACTGGGAAAGGGGTGCGGGAAAGAAACCAAAGTTCCTCAAAAGAACAAATCTCACTCTTGAAGCCAAGGGGTGGTTTGAGCTAGTGAGGAGGTCTATCCTCCCAACTGCAAACAACTCAGAGGTGAATCTTAAGAGAGCAACAATGGTGCATTGTATACTGAAGGGAGGAGAAATCAAGGTTCATGAACTCATAGCAGAAGGCATTAGAAAGATGGCAGAAAAAAGCGATTCAAGAGGAACGTTAGGTTACCCCAGCACCATTTACCGAATATGCAAGAAAGCTGGAGTAGTTTTTGAAGATGAGGATCCTGTGTGGATAAAGGAAGGCATTCCAATAACGGTCCGCAGGATGAATGCTGCCGCATCCCCCCTACCTCAACGGAAGCAAAGGAAGAGGACAGTCCCTCAAGTAGTGGAAGGACAAGTCGTAGAGAAGCAAGCACCACATACCTTGGACATGGACCAATTGCAAGAAGCCATTGATGGCTTGTCTAGACAGTATTTGGAAAGCCAAGGAGCGCAGAAAGAGCTTCAACTACAAATAATGGGGCAGCAAGAGGAAGCATTCTCAAGATGGACAACTCAGCAAAGTGAGTGGCAAAGGAAAATGATGGAACAGCAACTAAGTCAAAGGCAACAATGGGGAGAAACATTCATCAGGATGGAACAAAGGCAAAATGAGCAACAAGAGTCCATCCAGAGGCTAATCAACATCCAAGCACATCAAGAGGCGCATATACATGAGATGCATTGAAGACAAATAGAACAGACAGAACTATTGGACGAGCAAAGGGCATTCGCAGAAGGAGTTTACATGAGCGAGATGGGGCATCATATAAACACTCAAGCCAGGCTCGGCTACATAGTAGGACAGCTGCCAATATTGCATCCAGAAATCGCCAAGCATGAAGAAATGAAGGAGGAATTAGTAAAAGGAAAGACAAAGGGTGGAAGAGAGTCATGAATCAGTGAGGAAGGCACTTGAGGATTGGAAGCAAGCAAGATTGGCGCGGATGCGAGGAAATGCAAAAGGACACAAGGAAAACAAGCAAGGAGGAGAGCAATGACAACCACAAGAATAAAAGGTGGTGGAGTTCCTTCTTTACTCCATCTTTTTCTATGCTTTAAATAAGGAAGATCTTGTATGAAATAGAACATGCTTCCATGCTAGTTTGAACCTTTTTAATTCTGCATTTTTTGTTGCTTAGGTCTATGTTTGCTGGTTCTTTATGTCACTACAGCACTACTTTACTTAATTGTATGTTTGTCCTTAGAATCAAATGAAAAAGAGAATGATTGTGTTTTAAAAAGACCAGAGAGGAGTTCATAATATGGAGTAATTTTCTGAATTTTTGGTGTTATCATAAGTTAGCTAAGTTGGTTCAACCATGAGGTGGGAAGACAACTATTTGTCCTTAATCATATGCTTTGAACACACCCTATGAGACTAGCTAAATAACAAGATCCTAATAAGAGAAAGGGAAAGAACAATGAAATTGAAAAACAAAAGAAAAAGAGTAAACAATAAGGCTAGGCACCAATGGTTTTAATCTTGAGGCATGTGTATGTGGTGTTCCTGTGTGAGGGATCTACTTGGATGAATAAGCTCTTAGGGGTGCCTTATCTTGGTAACTTGGGTTAACTAACTCGGGATTATCAGCTGAAAGTCCACTATCAAGAGTAACCCTCACTACAGAGCATTTAGTAACCCAAAGAGGTGCTGGACACCAAGGTCTCAAGAAAAGAAAACAAATAAACCATATGCCTGTGGTGTGTATGTATGGGGGAGAGACTTGAGGAAGTAAGTCCATAGGGGTGTTTCAACACCTAGCACCTTGAACCAACTGGTTCGGGAGTGTTGGCTGAAAGCTTATTTTAAAGAGTTGTCCCCTTACAGAGCACCTAGCCTGAAGAACACAAATAAGCCCTGAAATGACAATAAAAGGATCAATAGAGGTCTCATGGTATGTAAGCAAAACCATTATTTTAGAGCATGATAAAGGTCTGAAAGCCAGTAATAGAATGAACCTAAGTTGCTATGCATGAAACCACCATAAAATCAGTAACATGACCTCCACAAGAATGACTCATTTCTCTTGGCATTCCATTCATCATTCCCTTGTTCCAGTACTTGCTTAGGGACAAGCAAGCTTTAAGTTTGGTGTTGTGATGCAAGGGCATCTTGGCCAGTTTCACTAACCTTTTCTTTACTGTTTTTAGGGTAGTTTCATGCATTTCCTTAGGAAATAAGCTAGTTTTGGGTAGATATTCACTTACACCTTGATTCAAGCATACATTGTGCATTTTACATGATTTCATGAGGATTTTGCATGAATTTAGTGACAATTGGTATGTTGCATTACCCATGACTTGGACTAGAATTTTAATGCACTCTATTGCTTGATTTCAGGACCAAAGGAAGCAAAGAGGAACCACTTAGCAGTCACGTTAATTTAATTAACGTAGCCACTAACGTGGAATGGGAGGTAACCTGCAAAGTTAATGAGAAAAGTGATTGCCAATAACGCTCTCGAAGCCATCATTGCCCACGTTAAGAGCCACGTTAACTAAGTTAACGTGAGCTCTAACGTGAAGGAAGGACTTTGAGCCAACGTTAGTGACACTTAACATTATCACTAACGTTGGCCAATGATCATAAGTGGCCACGTTAGAGTCCACGTTAACTTGGTTAACGTGGCCTCTAACGTCAATAAGGGAAAGGAAGCCAACGTTAGTGATGTTCAACATTGTCACTAACGTTGGCCTAAGGTGCAATGTGCCACGTTAACTTCCACGTTAACTTGGTTAACGTGGGAGCTAACGTGAGAGGCAAGAATGGTCGACAACGTTAGTGACACCCAACATTGTCACTAACGTTGGAAGAAACCACAAAACCCCAAGGAGCCACGTTAACTTCTACGTTAACATAGTTAACGTGGAAGCTAACGGCAATGAGTGAAAGATGAGCTAACGTTAGTGACACTCAACATTGTCACTAACATTGGAAATGGGTTGCAAAGCCACGTTAGAAGCCACGTTAACCTAGTTAACGTGGACTCTAACGAGAATAGGGGCATATTGGAACGTTAGTGACAATGTTGAGTGTCACTAACGTTCTCGAAGATTGGCACACCTACGTTAAAAGAGCCACGTTAAGACTCTAACATAGGAAAGGGAGAGGCTCTCAACGTTATTGGGAAAGTTGAGTCCCAATAACGTGTGCGAAGGACAAAGAGGCAACGTTAGTGGCAACGTTTGTGACACTAACGTTGAAGTTAACGTGGCCTTTACTTGGGTAAGAAACGTTAGTGAAAAAGTTGAATGACACTAACGTTTTCGAACCCATTTTCTCACTGAATGTTAACACCTCTAACGTCTTGAGCCAAAGTCTCTGCCCACTTCACACTTTCTCTCTGCAAGTAAAACCAAGCCCAAATAAAGAAAAGAACTGCTTCAAACTCAAGATCCAAAGGCCCAAGACTTGAAGAACCAACTAGAAGCTGAGAAGAGTAGTATATATAGGAGTAGCTTTGAATTATTAGAGAGTTCAGGAGGTTGAAGGGGGAGAACTACTCTCTGTATTTTACTCTTCTTTTCTAGTTCATTGATGTATTCTCCATCTTTGTTTTCATTTTCTAGAGCTATGAACAACTAAACCCCTTTCATTGGGTTAGGGAGCTCTGTTGTAATTTGATGGATCAATACTAGTTTTCATTATTCTTCTTCTCTCTTTTCTCTTGATTTTACTTGAAAGCTTTCGATCTTCATCCCATTGGGTAGTTATCTTGGAAAAGGAGCTATTCAAACTTGGATATCTTCTGAGCCTTGAAAGAGGAATGAAGAGATCAAGCTAGAAATGCTTTCTCATGCTGGACCAAATTGGGTTTGGATGGATATGTGACTATAATCCTCTCAATACTTGATTTGGGAAATGCATGTGGTATAATCAGTGACCATACTTCATCTCTTCTCATGAGCAATTGACCAAGGAATTGGCTATTGATCAAGATTTGAGAGATTGAATTGCAAGAAATTGTAGTTCAATCAATTAAGATTGCCAAGGAGATCAATGAGTGCATTGATTGAGGAAGAGATGAAAATGACTTGATCCGGAGAATTGCAACATCTCCTAAGCCCAATGAACTCCCCAAATTCTGATCTAACCCATTCTCTTTAATTTCTGCGTTTACGTTCATGAGCAAACACCCCATTCCCATTTACAATTCTGCAATTTAATTTCAGTCATTTACTTCCAGCTCTTTAATTCTAGCATTTACTTTTTATGTCAATTACATTACTGCTATTTTATTTTCTGCAACTCTCAACCCAATTTCTGAATTAGCTCAACTAGAACATTCTTCTAATTAAAGTTGTTTGATCAATCAATCCCTGTGGGATTCGACCTCACTCTATTGTGAGTTTTTACTTAACGACAAATTCGGTACACTTGCCGAAGGAAATTTGTTGAGAGACAATTTCCACCTGCATCAGTAGCAAAAATATAATTCTCACCACCATTGATAAGGATAACTAGGATAGGACTTCCAGTTTTCATACCTTGCCAAGAGATTTCTTCGTTATTAATTTATTAATTTCTGCAATCTATTTCTCTTGTTCAAAACCTTTTTAAAAAACCTAAAATAAACATTTGCATAACCAATAATAAATCATACTTCCCTGCAATTCCTTGAGAAGACGACCCGAGGTTTGAATACTTCGGTTTATAAATTTTATTGGGTTTGTTACTTGTGACAACCAAACTTTTGTACGAAAGGATTTTCTGTTGGTTTAGAAGCTATACTTACAACGTAACTATTTTTATAAAATTTTTTACTAGCAAAAATCCTAACGTCACAGAGCCTTCCCTTTCATGAGATCAGAGTCTTCGTGGTATAAGCTAGAATCAATTGGCAGCATTCTTGAGATCCGAAAAGTCTAAACCTTGTCTGTGGTATTCCGAGTAGGATCTGGGATGGGATGACTGTGACGAGCTTCAAACTCGCGAGTGCTGGGCGTAGTGACAGTGCGCAAAAGGATCATTGGATCTTATTCCAGCACAAGTGAGAACTGACAGATGATTAGCCCTACGTAATCCGTAGCCGGACCATTTTCACTGAGAGGACGGACGGTAGCCATTGACAACGGTGATCCCCCAACATACAGCTTGCCATGGAAAGGCGTATGAATGATTGGATGAAGGCAATAGGAAAGCAGAAGTTCAGGAGCAACAAAGCATCTCCATATGCTTATCTGAAATTCCCACCAATGAATTACATAAGTATCTCTATGTTATTTTCTGCTTTATTTATCTTTTAATTGTCAAATCCTCATAACCATTTGAATCCGCCTGACTGATATTTACTAGATGACCATAGCTTGCTTCAAGCCGTCAATCTCCGTGGGATCGACCCTTACTCACGTAAGGTATTACTTGGATGACCCAGTGCACTTGCTGGTCAGCTACGCGGAGTTGTGAGAAAAGTGTGAACTCACGATTTCGTGCACCAAGTTTTTGGTGCCGTTGCCGGGGATTGTTCGAGTTTGGACAACTGACGGTTTCTCTTGTAGCTTAGATTAGGTATTTTTCTTTTTATTTTGTTCCTTCAGAATTTTTAAGAATGAATTCTAGAGTTTTAGATGATGCTTTTATCATCACAGGAGCTAGTTGATTCCTATCAATTTGGCTATTGTATGTAATGTCCTGCTGAAACTTGGTTAGCCATGTCTAATCTTTTTAGACTGAAACTTTAGACTAACATTGCATGATTCCTGGAATTCTTATTAAAAATTTTGTGGTTCTTATTTTCTTTTTCAAAATAATTTTCAAAAAAAAATATATATATATAATGCAAAAAAAATTTATAAAATCATAAAATCAAAAACAATTTGTGTTTCTTGTTTGAGTCCAGTGTCACATTCTAAGTTTGGTGTCAATTTCATGTTTCTATTTTTCTTGCATTTTTCGAAAATATATGCATTATGTTCTTCATTGATCTTCAAGTTGTTCTTGATGATTTTCTTTGTCTGATCTTTAAATTCTCTTGTTTTGTGTCTTTTGTTGTTTCTCATGTGCATTCTCAAATTGTTAGTGTCTCTAGTATGAAAACTTCTAAGTTTGGTGTCTTGCATGTCTTTCTTTTCTTAAAAATTTTTCAAAAATATGTTATTGATGTTCATCTTGACATTCAAAGTGTTCTTGCATGCATTCTTTGTTTTGATCTTTGTTTTTCATGTTTAAATTCATTCTGTTGTTTTTCTCTCTCATCATTAAAAAAATTCAAAAAAATTCAAAATTATGTCTTTTCAAGTCAAAATTCAGAACTTACAACAGAGGAATCACAGAGAAAATGCTGGGCATTCAAAATGCCCAGTAAGGAAGGATTTCTGGCGTTTAAACGCCAGCCAGGGTACCTGGCTCGGCGTTTAACGCCCAAAGAGGTAGCCAAGTGGGCGTTAAACGCCAGAATGGATACCATTCTGGGCGTTTAACGCCAGAATAACACCAGGGAGGTAATTTTGTTTTCAATTCAAATCTTTTTCAATTTTTCAAGTTTTAAAACCAATTTTTCAAACTCTTATCTTTTTCATGTCCTCTCTTATCAATTATATCTTTTTCAAAATCAAATCTTTTTCATTTTTTTTAATATTTTCGAAAATCCTTGCTAACAATTAATGTTGTGATTCAAAAATTTCAAGTTTGTTACTTTCTTGTTAAGAAAGATTCAATATTTAAATTTTAGAATCATATCTTTTAATTTCTTGTTAGTTAAGTCATCAATTTTAAAAATCAAATCTTTTTCAACCATATCTTTTCCATCATATATTTTTAAAAATCAAATTGTCTTCAATCATATCTTTTCAAACACATCTTTTTCAATCATATCTTTTTAAATCATATATCTTTTATTTTAATTTCAAAATCTTTTTCTAACTTCTTATCTTTTCAAAACTTACTATTTCTTATCTTTTTCAAAACCACTTAACTACTTTTCTCTCTCCAATTTTCGAAAACCATTAACAACTTTTTCAAAATTCTTTTTAATTAACTAATTATTCTAAACTCTAATTTTATTTTATTTAAAAGTTTTTGAAAATTCCCTTTCTCATCTCTTTCTATTTAATCACTAACACTTATCCTCCTTTAATAATTCGGACCCCCTCCCTCTCTATAAGTTCGAATTCTTCTCTCTACCTCAACCTTCTATTCCTATTTTTCTCTGACACCTCAAGGAATCTCTATACTGTGACATAGAGGATTCCATACTTTTTTGTTCTCTTCTCTTTCATATGAACAGGAACAAGCACAAAGGCAATCTTGTTGAAGCTGATCCTGAACCTGAAAGGACTCTGAAGAGGAAGCTAAGAGCAGCTAAAGCACAATACTCTGAAGAAGACCTGACAGAAATTTTGGAAAAGGAAGCAGACAAAATAGACATGGCCGAACCCAACAACAACAATGCAAGGAAGGTACTTGGTGACTTTACTGCACCAACTCCCGACTTCTATGGGAGAAGCATCTCTATTCCTGCCATGGGAGCAAACAACTTTGAGCTTAAGCCTCAATTAGTTTCTCTTATATAACAGAATTGCAAGTTTTATGGACTTCCATTGGAAGATCCTCATCAGTTATTGGCTGAATTTTTACAAATCTATGACACTATTAAGACCAATGGAGTTGATCCCGAGGTCTACAGACTTATGCTTTTTCCTTTTGCTGTAAGAGACAGAGCTAGTATATGGTTGAACTCACAACCTAGAGACAGCCCAAACTCTTGGGAAAAGCTGGTCAATGCCTTCTTAGCTAAATTCTTTCCACCTCAAAATATGAGTAAGCTTAGAGTGGAAGTTCAAACCTTCAAATAGAAGGAAGGTAAATCCCTCTATGAAGCTTGAGAAAGATACAAGCAATTGATAAGAAGGTGTCCTTCTGACATGCTTTCAGAATGGAGCATCATAGGTATCTTCTATGATGGTCTGTCTGAGTTATCCAAGATGTCATTGGACCATTCTGCAGGCGGACCTATTCATCTGAAGAAAACGCCTGCAGAAGCCCAGGAACTCATTGAAATGATTGCAAATAACCAGTTCATGTACACTTCTGAAAGAAATCCTATGAACAATGGGACAACTCAGAAGAAAGGAGTTCTTGAGATTGATACTCTGAATGCCATATTGGCTCAGAATAAAATATTGACTCAGCAAGTTAGTATGATTTCTCAGAATCTGACTGGATTGCAAGCCGCATCTGGCAATGCTAAAGAAGCCTCCTCTGCAGGAGAAGCTTATGACCCTAAGAATCATGCAATGGAAAAGGTGAATTACATGGGAGAACCCTATGGAAACACTATATTTCTTCACAGAGAAATCATTCAAATTTCTCATGGAAGGACCAACAGAAGCCTCAACAAGGCTTCAACAACAATAATGGTGGAAGAAATAGGTTTAGCAATAGTAAGCCTTTTCCATCATCTTCTCAGCAACAGACAGAGATTTCTGAGCAGAGTCGTTCTGGCTTAGCAACTATAGTCTCTGATCTATCTAAGACCACACTAAGTTTCATGAATGAAACAAGATCCTCCATTATAAATTTGGAGGCACAAGTGGGTCAACTGAGTAAAAAGGTTACTGAAACTCCTCCTAGCACTCTCCCAAGCAATACAGAAGAAAATCCCAAGAGAGAGTGCAAGGCCATAACCATGACCAACATGGCCAAACCTGGAGAGAATGAGGAGGATGTGATTCCCAATGAAATAAACCTCAGGCATAAACCTCATGCCACTCTCTGTAATGGAGAAACTAGGAATCTTTGAGGTACAAGCTGTAAGAATCTCACTAGAGATGGCAGAAAAATCCATGAGACAGGCTTATGGACTTGTAGAGGATGTTCTAGCGAAGGTTGTGGGCCTTTACATCCCTGCTGACATCATAATCCTGGACACTTAGAAGAATAAGGATGAATCCATCATCCTTGGAAGACCCTTTCTAGCCACAGCAAAGGTTGTGATTGATATTGACAGAGGAGAGTTGGTCCTTCAAGTGAATGAGGACTACCTTGTGTTTAAGGTTCAAGGATCTCCTTCTGTACACATGGAGAAGAAGTATGAAAAGCTTCTCTCAATACAAAGTCAAACAGAGCCCCCAAATTTAAACTCTAAGTTTGGTGTTGAGAGGCCATCATCATGCTCTGAGTATCTGTGAGGCTCCATGAGAGCTTATTGTCAAGCTATTGACATTAAAGTAGTGCTTGTTGAGAGGCAACCCAATTTTTACTTATCTATGTTGAATTTCTATTTTTCATTGTTATTTTATGTTTTCTTTAGGATGATGATTATGTGGAGTCACAAAAACAAAAGAAAAAAATCAAAAACAGCATTGAAAATAGCACACCCTAGAGGATGAGCTTACTGGCATTTAAATGCGAGTAAAGATAGCAGAATGGACGTTAAATGCCAAACGCCCAGTCTGGCACCATTCTAGGTGTTTAAAGCCAGAAAAGGGCACCAGACTGGCGTTTAACGCCAGAAAAGGGCACCAAGATGGCGTTAAACGCCAGAAAGGGAAGGAAAGCTGGCGTTGAACGCCAGAAATGGGCAGCAACTTGGCGTTTAACACCAGGATTAGCACTCAGAGGGCGTTTACATGCCAGAATGGTGAAGTTGTGGCCAAGAAGAAGGTGATTTCTGAGGTCCCTTTCATGCTCAAGAAGAATGAGTATCCGGAGATCTGACATGAGATTCGAAGAAGCAGTTGGGAAGTTCTCACCAACCCCATTCAACAAGTCAGAATCTTAATGGTTCAAGAGTTCTATGCTAATGCATGGATCACTAAGAACCATGATTAAAGTATGACCCCGAACCCAAAGAATTGGCTTACCATGGTTCGGGAGAAATACTTAGATTTCAATCCGGAAAATATAAGGTTGGCATTCAACTTGCCAATGATGCAAGGAGATGCACGCCACTACACTAGAAGAGTCAACTTTGATCAAAGGTTGGACCAAGTCTTCATGGACATATGTGTAGAAGGAGCTCAATAGAAGAGAGACTCCAAAGGTAAGCCGGTTCAATTGAGAAGGCATGACCTTAAACCCGTGGCTAGAGGATGGTTGGAGTTCATCCAACACTCTATCATTCCTACTAGCAACCGATCCGAAGTAACTATGGATCGGGCTATTATGATCTATAGCATCATGATTGGAGAGAAAGTGGAAGTTCATGAGATCATACCTCTAGAACTATACAAGGTTGCTGACAAACCTTTCACTTTAGCAAGGTTAGCCTTCCCTCATCTCATCTGTCACCTATGCAGTTTAGCTGGAATTGTCATAGTGGAAGACATCCTCATTGAAGAGGACAAGCCCATCACTAAAAAGAGGATGGAGCAAATAAGAGAGCACACTCATGGACTTCAACAAGAGCATGAGGAAGTCCCTCATCAAGAAATCCCTGAGATGCCTCAAGGGATGCATTTTGTTCCACACAACTATTGGGAGCAACTCAACACCTCTTTGGGAGATTTGAGTTCCAATATGGAGCAATTAAGGATGGAGCACCAAGAGCACTCCATTATTCTTCATGAAATTAGAGAGGATCAAATAGCTACGAGGGAAGAGCAACAAAGGCAAGGAAGAGACATAGAGGAGCTCAAGCGTTCCATTGGATCTTCAAGAGGAAGAACTAGCCGCCATCACTAAGGTGGACCCGTTCTTTGATTTCCTCCACCTTTCTTAAATGAAAAATGTGCCTAATTACAAAATAACAAGAAGTACTTGAATTTTGAAATTTATCTTGAAATTAGTTTGATTATGTTGATGTGGTGGCAATACTTTTTCTTTTCTGAATGAATGCTTAAACGGTGCATAATTTTAATAGTAAAGTTTATGAATGTTAAAATTGTTGGCTCTTGAAAGAATGATAAAAAAAGAGAAATGTTATTGATAATTTGAAAAATCATAAAATTGATTCTTGAAGCAAGAAAAAGCAGTGAATAACAAAGCTTGCGTAAAAAAATGGCAAAAAAGAAAAAGGAAGAAAAAGAAAAAGCAAGCAGAAAAAGCCAATAGCCCTTTAAACCAAAAGGCAATGGTAAAAAAGATCCAAGGTTTTGAGCATTAATGGATAGGAGGGCCCAAAGGAATAAAATCCTGGCCTAAGCGGCTAAATCAAGCTATCCCTAACCATGTGCTTGTGGCATGAAGGTCTAAGTGAAAAGCTTGAGACTGGGTGGTTAAAGTCATGATCCAAAGCAGAAAGAGTGTGCTTAAGAACTCTGGACACCTCTAACTGGGGACTTTAGCAAAGCTGAGTCACAATCTGAAAAGGTTCACCCAGTTATGTGTCTGTGGCATTTTTGTATCCGGTGGTAATACTGGAAAACAAAGTGCTTAGGGTCACGGACAAGACTCATAAAGTAGCTGTGTTCAAGAATCAACATACTGAACTAGGAGGATCAATAACACTATCTTAATTCTGAATTCCTAGAGATGCCAATCATTCTGAATTTCAAAAGATAAAGTGAGATGCCAAAACTGTTCAGAAGCAAAAAGCTACTAGCCCCACTCATCTAATTGGGAATAAGTTTCATTGATATTGTGAGATTCATTGTATATTCTCTTCTTTTTATTCTATTTTATTTTCAGTTGCTTGGGGACAAACAACAATTTAAGTTTGGTGTTGTGATGAGCGGATAATTTATACGCTTTTTGGCATTATTTTTAGGTAGCTTTTAATAGGTTTTAGTTACTTTTTAGTATATAATAGTTTTTATGCAAAAATAACATTTCTAGAATTTACTATGAGTTTGTGTGTTTTTCTGTGATTTTAGGTATTTTCTGGCTGAAATTGAGGGAACTGAGCAAAAATCTGATTAAGAGGCTGAAAAAGGACAGCATATGCTGTTGGATTCTGACCTCCCTACACTCGAAATGGATTTGTTGGAGCTACAGAAGCCCAATTGGTGCGCCCTCAAATGTGTTGGAAAGTAGACATCTTGGGCTTTCCAGCAATATATAATAGTTCATACTTTGCCCGAGATTTGATGGCCTAAATTGGCGTCAAAACGCTGGTCAAAGACTAAACGCCAGAAAAGGCATAAAAGCTGGAGTTAAACGCCCAAACTGGCACCAGAGCTGACGTTTAACTCCAAGAAAATCCTATGCACGTGAAAGCTTCAATGCTCAGCCCAAGCACACACCAAGTGGGTCCCGGTCATGCCTAGACCTTGTTCTTATGTACTTTCAACGGTGGAGTTTCTACACATTATAGATTAAGGTGTGGAGCTCTGCTGTTCCTCATGAATTAATGCAATTACTACTGTTTTCTATTCAATTCAAGCTTATTCTTGTTCTAAGATATTCATTTGCACTTCAACATGATGAATGTGATGATCAAGTGATACTCATCACCATTCTCACTTATGAACGCGTGCCTGACAACCACTTTCGTTCTACATGAAAACAAGCTTGAACGTATATCTCTTGGCCTCCTGGTCCACGATGCATAGTTGCCTCTCCTGACAACAGAGCCTTCCATTCCGTGAGATCAGAGTCTTTGTGGTATAAGCTATAATCAATTGGCAGCATTCTTGAGATCCGGAAAGTCTAAACCTTGTCTGTGGTATTTCAAGTAGGATCTGGGATGGGATGACTGTGACGAGCTTCAAACTCGCGAGTGCTAGGCGCAGTGACAGTGCGCAAAAGGATCATTGGATCTTATTCCAACACAAGTGAGAACCTACAGATGATTAGCCCTCCATAACCCGTAGCCGAACCATTTTCACTGAGAGGACGGATGGTAGCCATTGACGACGGTGATCCCCCAACATACAACTTGCCATGGAAAGGAGTATGAATGATTGGATGAAGACAATAGGAAAGCAAAAGTTCAGGAGCAACAAAGCATCTCCATATGCTTATCTGAAATTCCCACCAATGAATTACATAAGTATCTCTTTGTTATATTCCGCTTTATTTATCTTTTAATTGTCAAATCCTCATAACCATTTGAATCCGCCTGACTAAGATTTACAAGATGACCATAGCTTGCTTCAAGTCGTCAATCTCCGTGGGATCGACCCTTACTCACGTAAGGTATTACTTGGATGACCCAGTGCATTTGCTGGTCAGCTGCACGGAGTTGTGAGAAAAGTGTGAACTCACGATTTTGTGCACCACTGGACTACCTTCTGATTATACCTTAAAGCCATTCGACACTTTAGTGCTTCCTCTCTAATCCGAGCTTTTTCTCGGACTTCTAGAAGTAGGTAGAGCTCTTCCATTTGAGCTTGGGAGTTGATGTCTTCGTTGTAAAGGATCACTCTAGGAGATATTTCTTCTAATTCGACGGGGATCATTGCCTCCATTCCGTAAGAAAGTCGGAAGGGGGATTCCCCAGTGGTGGAGTGGGGTGTTGTCCGATATGCCCATAGGACTTGTGGGAGCTCCTCAGCCCAAGCTCCCTTTGCGTCCTGTAGCCTCCGTTTCAACCCGGCCAATATGACTTTATTGGTGGCTTCCGCCTATCCGTTGGCCTGTAAGTGTTCTACGGAGGTGAATTGGTATTTTATTTTTAGGTCAGCTACCAAGTTCCTAAAACCTGTGTCAGTGAACTGCGTACCATTGTCTGTGTTGATGGAGCATGGAACCCCAAACCTTGTGACAATATTTCGGTATAGGAATTTCTGACTTCTTTGGGCGGTGGCAGTGGCCAATGACTCTGACTCAATCTACTTTGTGAAGTAATCTATGCCTATAATAAGGAACTTGACTTGCCCTGATCCCCTGGGGAAGGGTCCAACGAGGTCGAGCCCCCATTTTGCAAATGGCTAGGGTGAGGTAACAAAGATGAGCTCTTCGGGTGGAGCTACATGGACGTTGGCGTGCTTCTGACATGGTGGGCATGTCTTGACGAACTCTGTTGCTTCTTTTTTCAAGGTCGGCCAGTAAAAACCAACTCGGAGTACCTTTTCGGAAATATCTCTTGCCCCAAGGTGGTTTCCGCACATGCCTTCGTAGACTTCCTCTAGGACATCCCTTGTAGCAGAGGTCGGGACGCATTTTAGGAGGGGCATAGAGATTCCTCTCCTATATAGGACGTCATGAACTAAGGTGTAGTACTGTGCGTCTCGCACTAGCCTTTTTGCCTCCTTTTTATCTGCAGGGAGTGTGTCAGACTTGAGGTAGTTAATTATGGGAGTCATCCATCATTGGTCCTGACCTGATATGGTTAGAATCTTAACTTCCTCCAAGATTGATGGATTTTGTAGTGTTTCTTGGATGAGGCTTCTATTATTGCCCGTTGGTTTGGTGCTGGCTAGTTTCGATAGTGCATCAGCTCATGCATTTTGTTCTTGAGGTATATGTCGTACCTCATATCCCCTGATTTGTCCGAGCTATTCTCTGGTTTTATCCAGATATTTTTTCATGGTGGAGTCCCTAGCCTGGTAGCTCCCTTCTATTTGTGAGGTGACCACTTGCGAGTCATTGAAGATGGTAAGCCTTTGTACCCCTACCTCCCTAGCCAGCTTCAAACCAGCTAGTAGGGCCTCGTATTCTGCTTGGTTATTGGAGGCAGGGAACTCGAATTTTAATGAGAGCTCGATTTGGGTTCCCTTGTCGCTTTCTAAAATTACGCCTGCACCACTCTTGCTTTTGTTCGAGGAGCCATCTACGTAAAGGCTCCACTCTACTGGGGTGCCTAGGGTATCGGTATATTCTACAATGAAGTTGGCAAGATTCTGTGACTTAATGGCTGTCTGAGCTTCGTATTTGAAGTCGAATTCAGATAACTCGACTGCCCACTATAGTATTCTTCCAACTAGATTTTTTTTGTAAAATACCTTTTATGGGCTGGTTGGTCCGTACTCTGATAGTGTGAGCTTGAAAATATGGGCGGAGTCGTCGAGAAGTGAGTATAAGGGCGTAGGCGAATTTTTCTATCTTTTGATAGTTTAGTTCAGCCCCTTGCAGAGCCTTACTGATGAAGTAGATGTGTTGTTGCCCATTTTTGTCTTCTCTGACTAATGTTGAAGCTATTGCCCGACTTCCTACAGCGAGATATAGTATAAGTTCCTCGCCTTCCCGTGGTCGGGTAAGCATTGGTGGTTGCCCCAAGAACTTCTTATAATCCTGGAAGGCTTGTTCACATTCTGGGGTCCATTCAAACCTCTTTCCCTTCCTTAGTATTGCATAAAAGGGGAGAGATCTTAAGGCTGATCCAGCTAAAAATTTGGATAAGGCTGCCAATCTGCTGTTGAGCTGTTGTACTTCTTTGACACAGGTTGGGCTTTTCATGTTGAGTATAGCCTGACATTTATCTGGGTTTGCTTCAATTCCTCTCTGGGTGAGCATGAAGCCTAAGAATTTGCCAGCTTCTACCGTGAAGGTGCACTTTGCAGGGTTGTCGCATCCCATGCTTTCTTATGGTGTCGAACACTTTGGTGAGGTCAGCTAACAATGATTCCTCATTCTGTGTTTTTACCATCATGTCATCTACATAAACCTCCATTAGTTTTCCGATATGATCGGAAAAAACTTTATTCATCAATCTCTGATATGTAGCCCCCTGCATTTTTGAGTCCGAAAGGCATGACTATATAGCAGTAATTTGCTCTTGGGGTTAGGAACGAGGTCTTTTCTTGGTCGGGCGGATACATTTGGATTTGGTTGTATCCGGAATAGGCATCCATGAAGGAAAGGTACTTATATCCGGAAGAGGCATCCACTAGGGTGTCTATATTTGGGAGCGGATAGGGGTCTTTTGGGCAGGCTTTGTTGTGGTTGGTGTAGTCAGTACACATTTGCCACTTTCCATTTGACTTTTTTACCAAGACGATGTTGGCTAGCCATAATGGGTACTTAACCTCCCCTATAAACCCTGCCTCAAGTAGGCCTTGTACCTACTCTTCTATAGCTTGGGACCTTTTTGGGCCAAGCTTCCTACGCTTCTATTGTACTGGCCGAGCACCAGGATATACGGCCAATTTATGGCACATTAGCTCGGGATCTATACCGGGCATGTCTGTGGCCTTCCATGCAAAGAGGTCGGAATTGTCCTTCAGGAATTGTATCAGTAGCTCATTGATGTCTTCCTTCAGGGTTACTCCTATATTTGTTATTTTGTCCTGGGTATCCCCAATCCGAACTTCTTCGGTCTCCCCTTTTGGTTGAGGACAAAGCTCGTCGCGAGCTCAAACTCTCCCGAGTTCGATAGTGTTGTCTTCTTTTCCTCTGGGGTTACCTTTAAGGTTTAGACTTTTGTTGTAACAGCGTCACGCGAGTTTTTGGTCTCCCTTTATGGTGGAGATCCCTTCTGGGGTTGGAAACTTCATGCATAGATATGGAGTAGAAACTACCGCGGTGAGCTGGTTCAGCGTTGTCCGACCTATTAGGGTGTTGTAGGCTGAGCTCACGTCGACCACAATGTAGTCAATGCTTAGCATCCTAGACCTTGTTCCTTTTCCAAAAGTTGTGTGTAGTGAGATGTACCCCAGTGGCTGGATCATGGCGTTTCCAAGTCCGAATAAACTATTTGGGTATGCTCTGAGCTCTTTTTCTTCTAGGCCAAGGTTGTCGAAGGCTGATTTGAACAGTATATCCGCAGAGCTTCCTTGGTCGACCAGTGTTCGATAGAGGTTGGCATTAGCTAATACAATCATAATGATCACAGGGTCGTCTTGTTCTGAGATGATGCATGTGGCATCTTCTTGAGTGAAGGTAATGGTGGGAAGGTCGGGCGACATATTGTTGTCTCTGACGTGGTACACCTCTTTAAGGTGCCTTTTGCGGGATGACTTGGAGATCCCTCCACATGCGAATCCTCCGTTGATCATGTTAATGTGTCTTTCAAGGGTGTGAGGGGGGCGTTCAGCTCGTTCTCCCTCTTCATCCCTTCTTCTCTTTTTTGGTTCGTCTCTTGTGCTGGCAAAGAACCGATCTAATCTCCCTTCGCAGGCTAACTTTTCTATGACATTCTTCAGGTCGCAGCACTCATTGGTAGGGTGCCCATAAATTCGGTATTCACAATAATTTGTCCGACTTTCTCCCCTTTTGTGCTTAATCGGACGAGGGGGTGGGATATTCTCCGTGTTGCATATCTCTCGGTAGACATCCACAAGAAACCCCCGGAGAGGGGTGTAGTTGTGGTACTTTCTAGGTTTCTCAGTAGGTTGGTCTTCTTTTTTCCTGGACTCTTTATCCTTATCCCGAGGTGGGTAGGAGAATCCGGATTTTGAGGCTTCTCCCAATCGAGAATTTTTCTCCATATTGATGTATTTTTTTGCCTGCTCTTGTACCTTGTTCAAAGATGTTGGGTGTTTTTTGGATATAGAGTGGCCTAGTGATGACCTTGACAAAAAGTTCCTAGCTTAATCCCTAGTAGTGTTTTTGACAAAAATACATCAATAGTAGTGTTCAAAAAGTACATCAATCCCCGGCAACGGCGCCAATATTTCGAGGGTTATCTGAAACTGTAGGTCGATCTCGGATGAGATCTTCTGTTGTGGCTGGAGCTGTCGTGTTCGACTTGTGTGATCTTGAGATGCTGCTAATCCTCGTTCACCAGAGGTTGGTGGTACCTGCAAGAGACTCTGATGCTTAAGTTAGCACGGGCTTTAGGCAGGTTTTTTGTAGAATCAGAGTATGAGTTATACCTGGGTGCTCTAGTGTATTTATAGTAGTGTTTGATGACCTTCCTTTGAGATAAGTTTGTTATCTTATCTTTATCTTTTGTGGGTGGGGTCACTTTATTTTTCTAGCTAGCCGCCTTTAGAGGGGCTGTAATCCTCAGTTTTGGGCCTACTTGGACCTCTATGGAAATTTGGCCGAGCTCTTTAGGAAGAGGTCGGTGACGAACCAACCTTTTCAAGAGGTCGATCGCTTTGACGTCGTCCAACCCGGGTAGTATAGCTCGGTCCAGAATATGAACACTACTGACACATCCTCCCTCCTTTATCCTCTCTCCATAATTAGTTAGAGTTAATTATATAAAAAAATTTTAAATATACCAAAAATATCAGTGTTCTAATTGTTTTTGGTACCTTTAAAACTCTTCCAATTATATATTGGTTAGTTAATAATAGTTATGCGTTATACTTTTTTAGATGTCATAGTCCGTTGAATCTTGTAAAATGTTGGATTTTAATAAACTAATGAATTTTTTTGTGGATTGTGAGTTTTTTATTTTTATTTTGTATATAGAAGTAATAGGAGTGGGTGTTGTATTGTTTTTTTTTTTTTGTGTACGTTTGATTAGGAAAAGAAAAATAAATTGTAAGTAATTTTTGAATCTCATTACATGTGACAAACAAAATCTCTACTGCTCTTAAAATAGGATAATTTTTATCATTAAAAAAAAGGTTAAATAATAATAATAATAATAATAATAATAATAATAATAATAATAATAATGAGTAATTAATAGATGGTTTATGTTTTTTTGTCTTATTTAATTGAAACATAATATTTTTCGTATTATTTAATAGATACATAATATTTGACATGTGTTTATTAATAGACTAAGTTTTATTTTGACAACTACGTAATTGGTCAATTTGTTGTGTACATTTTTGTTTGGTAATTAATCCGCTAATAATAATTGTAGTAAGTTCATGGCAGAGATTAATATTGAGGTAGTTTATAGGTAAGTATTTGTTGCATCAAAATTTGAAAAGTTCAGTGGTTATTGTATGTAAAAAGTAGATGTAGCATATTATAGGATGTAAAACATTAAAACATGCTTAAGTCTTCTAACACGCTAATTGTTTGTTTATTTATTTTTGTTTTGTGTTAAAACAAATACTATTTTATACTACAAACTTTGGTAAGAGAAAAAAAAAATTATAGATTTAGCTTTTATTAGTTTATGTTAGATTATTTCCTCATTAAATGAAATTAATTTATATTTTTGGAAATAAAGTGTATTTTGGCATTGTTAGATTTTATTTTTGTTGATTTAATACAAATTTTTTATTATAACATTCACTAAGAAAAAATGAGTTAATGAAATGTATAGAAAAAATGACAAGATAACATGATTAAAAAATTATTTAAAATATAAAAGATAAATTATTTTTAAAAATATTTTGTATAATTAATATATTTGAATTTAAATTTTTTTAACTAAATTAAGAATCATAAAACTAACCTTAAATTTTAAAAGTCTCTCATCATTCTAACTCTCTAACTCTCAAAACCCTAATTCTAAGTAGAAGTCTAAATTAGCATTTCTGGTGCTTTCTGATCTCCTCCTTCAAACACTGCAAGTTGTTTCTTTTAAAGGTGGCAAAGGGCTGAAACCCGCCGGACTAACTAGCGTAATCCACCAAAAAAGTAGGTTGGGCTAAAAATTTGAAATTGTCAAACTTAAAAAGTCCGCCTAACCTGCACCGCCTAATCCGTGGACTTTGGCAGGTTTCGGCGGGCAGGGTGGGCTTCCCTGGTAGGCCAGACATTTTTTTTGTCAGGACCATTTATTTACAAATTTTTATGATATTATTGATTTACAAGAGGATGAAGATAATAGTTGAAGATGTTCTAAGTTATATTTTAAATTATGTTTTATGTTTGATTGGTTATAAACTTGAAGATGTTTAACTATAATGTTTGGACAATATTTGTTTTGTTTTGAATAATGTTAGTTTTATTATTTTATTTTAAAAAACTTGGTTTATGATTATATTTATTACATATTTAAAATTATACAGACTTTAATGTTTGTGAATTTAAAAATTATAATTTTTTATATTTTTAGAAATTATAAATTTATTGAAATGGTTGTGAAATTATATATATTGTTTAATATTTATGGTTTAAATAAAAAAAGAGATTTGGCGGACTTTTTCCAGATGGCGGGCTTTTGGCACGGCGCGGCTGGACGATCTTCCCCGTTTGCCATCCCTACTTCTTTTGTTTCTCATCTTTTTCATTCATTTGGGATTTACTGGTTTTTTTTCACTTTTTTTTCCTCTTGGTTTCTATACTCATGATTTTGTGTGGGTTAATATTTAGCTAAAAATGGTGTTTTTTTGAAACTATCAACTTGGAAAGTAACCACACTATATAAAAAAAATAATAAATAGAGTACCAAAAACCATGATGGACTTAACTAGATTTGCCAAAAAAAATAAATCCTTTTTCCTAATTATGATTAGCTAACTCATTTTGTATACCGAGGAGCAACACCTATATATTGGTTTTGATGAGTCTTTAGTGAGAAAAATCAATAGGGATGAAACTGATTGGATGGAGAGGATACCTTCAAAAGAGGAAATCAAGGAAACGGTGTGGGAGTGCAAACCGTCGAGAGCGCGCAAGGCCGGATGGATTCAATTTCAAGAGTATTACGGTATTATGGGATATAATTGCCACCTAACCTCACTTGGCTGGCTTTGTCGCATAAGGAGGGAGGATCGGAGGAGTTAAGAGATTATAGACCTATAAATATGGTTTGATGCATGTATAAGGTAGTATCAAATATCTTTTTTAAAAGAACGACGATGTGCTATTGGTTACACATTGATTGAAGGAGAGGGATGCTAGATTGTCGGTTGGCGTAAGAGTCAGAACTGTTTGAGGAGACATTGGTGTTTATCTTTGTTCTGGCCTAACTCAACAAGAACCGGAGGTCCACCAAAAGGATTTGTGACCTAGCCATACAATAGAACGTCCATCAAATGACACGACCTCTCAACGGAGATCTGGATAGCCAGTAGGAAACTTCTAAGGGGCTGGGCCTAAGCAGAAGGGCCCACCCGACGAATGGGAATAAAGGAGAGGGGCCTACACCTCTCCTCAGGTACATCACCATAACCCAAATCTAACCACCTCCTCGTATGGATACTACCTTAGGCATCGGAGTGTTTTTGCAGGTGGCCCCATCCACTGACCAACCGATGGCTCGCTGAAGCAGCTCCTCCCCTTGGAACTCACAGTCAGGTCCTGATCCTCGTCCCTAACATCCCGTCACCAATCAACTTAATGAACCCGCAAACAATGGTGTTGTCTATGGGACTTGATGCGAGATGAGGATGGAGGCTTTCCTCTGCCCAGATGACGAGCCAGGAGAAGGTGAAAACAACGAGTGTCGAGGGGGTCTTCTCATGAGTAGACTGAGAACATGGACCTCTCAGAGGTGTCGATCGACCCCCTCCAGTAAGTACTACTCCCATGATCAATCCCCGAAAAAGCGTCCATTCGACCATTCGAGGGTATAGGTAGCGACGACTCCTGGATCATGCAGAAACCCATACACAGGGTCCAAAACCTCAAAAGAGTGTTAGCAGCGAGAGATTGCTACAACCTTAAGAATAGCCGAATTACCCGCTCATGAGCAGAGGCCCACCTGAGCCATTCTCGCACTCGGTTCTTGTTGAGGAGATCGGAAAAACGACGGCATGACAGGAAGAAGGACGACGAGCATGACTAGACTAATGGTCGCACCTAGTTCCTTCACTCCCGAGACAAGTCGAGAAGCCGGGAACATAGGGAAGAGCGAAAAAGGAAACGCCTAGATCTCGTGGTGATTAGCGCCACCTCTTTCTACTCCTCTATCCTCAAAGTCCAATTACCTAGAAACTTTGATAAGCCAACGGATATGAGGTATGATAGTACCAAAGACCCATAAGAGCACATCATGGCCTTCGAGGCCAGAATGAACTTGAACGGTGTGGGAGACTCGGTTAGGTGCCACACGTTTCCCATAACCCTGGCAGGACTGGCAATCCATTGGTTCAATTCCCTCCCACAAGGTTTCATAACCACTTTTTCAGACATCTCTCAGAAGTTTCTAGCCCAATTCAACACTCGAATCGTCATGGCAAAGCATCTGATCAACCTCTTGGGGATAACATAATGGGTTGGCGAGACCGCGAGAAAGTACATGGACCATTTTAATAATGCGTGCTTGGAGATCGACAGCCTCACGGACTCCGTGGCTAGCTTGTGCCTCACCAACAGCCTAGTAAACAAGGATTTTTGGAAACACCTAACTACCAAGCTTGTTTGAACAAGGCAAGAGATACAATGTGTGAGAAGAGAGTACATAAACGAAGTTAGCCAGGTGGTAGCCGCCAACAAACGGTAGCTAGCCACCTAACCCTCCCCCCAGTCAGGCCGGCAACTCGGAGAAGCCGAAGGGCGATTGGTGCAGATTTAGAAAACCACAAACTTAACGGCAAGTACACCGGGTTATGCCAAGTAATACCTCAAGTGAGTTATGGTCGATCTCACGAGGATCGATGGACCAAGCAACAATAATTGAATGATTCACTTAGTCAGACAAGCAAAAAAGAATTATTTTTAGTGCAATTAGCATTAAATAGTAATTTAGAAATTAAGAAAGCAAATAATGACTTGGGTGTGAAGAATGTATAAGAAATAGTTAAGGGTTCAGAGATATTTATTTTTCTGGATTAACAATTCTTACCAACTACTTTAATCATGCAAGATTAATTCATGGAAAGCTTTAGTTGAGTAAACCTTAATTACTTAGTGATTTAATCTCCTCTGACTTAATCAACTATCAATTCCTTGGTCACTTAATTTAGATTAGAGGTTTAAGTCCAATTCTAGTTTATTAGCCACACAAACCCTAATTACCCAAAAATAAGATGATTATATGTCAAGTATCACGTTAAATCCAAGTAATTAGAGAATCAAGAGGAATTACTTTCAATGTGTTATTCAAGTGAGTTAACTTTTCCTAGAATCAATAAGAATTCATGTAGAAAATGAGCCATCTTTTAATATACTTAAATTCATAAGATGAAGAACGAAAGTAATCCTTGAATTTAAATTAGTATATTAATTAAAACTAGAATGACAATAGTATTAATCCATAGAATAAACAGAGCTCCTAACCTTAGTAGAGGATGTTTAGTTGCTCATGGCTTAGAGAAAACTAGGTTTCCAAAAGTGTGTAAATGCGGAATGAGGAAGAGAGAGAGAAGAACCCGAAGGACTAAATCTTTTCTCTTTTATATCTAACCTAATTGATTTGAAAATAAAATAACATAATGACTCCTAAAAGGCCAAAAGATTGTGTTTTATTTTAGATGATAATGAAAATAAAATAAAATAATTATTGATTAAATCTAAACTATCGAAGCTCTTCCGTACAATCCAAAATTCGCGCTACTGGTGCTAAACGCCAGGCTCGATGTTTAGCATTGCTGAGGCCGAAACGAATGGTGCATTTGCTGTCTTCCTAGCACTAAACGCCAAGTTCGGTATTTAGCGCCACTAGTATATGGTTCTGGGATCGAATTACGAAGCACCTGGCACTAAACGCCAGGTTGTGGTATTTGGTGCCAGCTTCACAGAGGGTTTGCACACATTACAAGACGCCTGGCACCAAATGTCAGGTAGCGTCATTTGGCACCAGTTTGGCAGTGTCAATTTCCTTTCTTTTTTTTCTGCATGAACTCTACCAAATTCGTCGGGATTTTTTCTGAAATAAATAAAACCACAATGCGCCTCAAAGTACCATCCAAATAGGCTTCAAACACTAGAATCTAAATAAAACTCAATAAATTCATATAAAAAATAATAAGAAAATAAAGAAAAGATGCTCACGCATTGAAACACCAAACTTGAATTGTTGCTTGTCTTCAAGCAACTAAAAACAATATAAAAGTGAGAAGTGGATTTGCCCGAGAATTTGGATTTTCAATTAAGCTCCTGTCTATCCTCTGAGTGGGGTTAATACCACTGTGATCCTGAGTAGTTTTGGCATCTCACTATCCTTTGAAGCTCAGGAATGTTAATGTCCTGTAGTATTAGAATCCAGATAATATTATGAATTCTCTTCTTTTTAAATCTCTGATCAATCCTTGAACACAGCATTTTTTTGTTCTTTTCTTTGGTGCTTCGCACCTTGAGCTTATCTGTGATTCTAAATGTTTTATCTCAAGCTTTACTTGACACAGAAACACCACAAGCACTTAACTGGAAAACTCTTTGAGCTCTGATTTTTCGTTTAATTTTTTTTCAGTCAGTGGTGCTTAGAGCCTTTGGCATACTCTTCAATTGCACTTGGCTTTGACTCTAAATGCTCAGTCTCAAGCTTTACTTGACACCTTCACACCACAAGCATATGGTTCGGAAAAATAACTCTTTTGAGCTTTTGATCATACTTAACCTTCCTAACCATTGATGCTCAAAGCCTTGGACCTTGATTTTTATTTTCTTTCTTTTTCTTTTTTTGCTGTTTCTTTTCCTTAAAGGATCAATTTCTTGTTTAATTTAGGAAATTCATAATACTTCTCTAAATTCTTGTACCTCAAGAATTAACAACCTTAACTCCAAGATCAAATATGCACTATTCAATTCATGCATTCAAAACCACAGATAAATACCACTACATTAAAATAAATAAGATAATTTAGAATATAAACTCAATTTCTCATGCAATGCATCACCTTTTTTCTTTTTTCTTTTTAGATTCAAGCTCAATGAGTGGTACATGAGACATCTTTTTTAAACTAAAATAAATAAAAAAATTACTAAAATAATTAACTTAAACAAAAAAAGACTAAAAATGCTAACAATCATGCAAAAGACTGAAAACAAATAACAGAAAATAGGAACTAATAAAATAAGAGTTGACGTAGGGAAATAGCATAAAAAAACTCAACCACCTCAATTGTCGTGATGGTCGTCTCCTCCGTGAAGATGATTCACCTCCCTCTGGTGTCATTGATAATAAGATAAACAGAGAGCTCGCTCGACAACACCAAACTTAAAAGTTTGCTTGTCCCCAAACAAAGAAAAATTGAAAATGGGGAGGAAAGTAAAAAGCGCGCGGATGAGTAAAAATAAAAATAATACAAAAGAAGATACGAGTGTTATAAGGGAAAGAAATTTTTTTTATGCTTGTGTGTATGCACACAGATCCGTGTGTACGCATACTAGGTTGAAGGAAGAGGGTTGTCCGCACACACAGCAGTGTGCGTGCACACCTGGCAGAGAGGTTGGAGATGTTGGTCCTCCTCCTAGCGGTAAACGCCATGTTGCTGTGTTTAGCTCCACCACCACATTAGTTGCTCCTCGAAATACATGCACCAATGTGCTAAACGCCAAGTCAGGACGTTTAGCGCTAGCCTCCCAATGACTATTCCTCGAAATGCATGCCTCCTGGCACTAAACGCCAGCTCGTGGCATTTAGGTCGGAGGCATCTGAACTGAATTCCCTCCAGAGTGTTATGAATACTCTTCTGATTGCACTTGTTCCTGTTATAAACACTTTGCATGACTAAAAAACATGTAAAACAAAGGAAAACTATAAAGAATGATAATAACATAAGTACAACCAAACTAAATATAAAATCAAAAGATACTAAAGATTGGGTTGCCTCCCAACAAGCACTTCTTTAACGTCACTAGCTTGACGGTTAATTTCTTATTAAGGTGGGTGTTGATCATAGTGCTTCAACTCTTCCCTCCTCACTATAAATTTCCTCCCTGTATTCCCATGAAGTAGCTCAATATTCTCCAGAGAGAGGATTCTATTCAATGTATGAGGCAACACTAGATTACGAGTCAACACCACCTTCAACCCTGGTGAGAAACCTTTAGTAGAGATCTTTTTGTTTCTCCATCCTCTGAGCACTTCTTCTTGGAAGCCTCCCCCTTTCTTGACATTGCACTCCCAACGCCAAACTTAAAATTGATGTCAGAAGGAATTTTGTTGATTGCCACCAAAAGAGGCTTGAGTTGCAAACTCTGTTCTACATCAGCAGGGGGTTCTTGAAACTCAGTCTTCATGCACCTCTCTTTTTCACCTGATGAATGCTTATTTTTGAAGATATGAAAGACTAGTTGCTCATCATGCACTCTAAGCACTAATTCACCCTCTTCTACATCAATTAGAGCTCACCTAGTGGCTAGAAATGGTCTTCCTAGGATTATAGAGGCATTTTCATCCTCCCCCATGTCAAGAATTACAAAATCTATTGGGAGGAAGAACTTTCCCACTTTGACCAAGACATTCTCCACTATTCCATGTGCGTGTTTTAAAGATTTGTTTGTCATTTGTAATGCTATCCTTGTTGGTTGTGCCTCATTGATTTGCAACTTCTTCATCACAAACAAGGGCATTAAATTAATCCTTGCTCCTAGATCACACAAAGCTTTTTCAAAGGTTGTGCATCCAATGGTACATGGTATTTAAAAGCTTCCAGGATCTTGCATTTTTCTTGGCAATTTGCTCTAAACAATGGCACTACATTTCTTAGTCATGACCGCTGTCTCATCTCCCTTTAAAGTTCTCTTCTTGGATAGCAACTCCTTCAGGAACTTAACATAGAGAGGCATTTACTCCAAAACCTCAGCAAAAGGATTATTGATTTGTAACTTTCTAAAGACTTTCAAGAACTTTGAAAACTGCTTGTCCTTGGTCTCATTTTGAAGCCTCTGAGGATATGGCATCATAGGCTTGTACTCAGATGCTTTAGGCAACACCAGATCTTACTCAAGATCAATCGGAAAAGGATTATTAGGGTGCCTCTCAGGGGTGTCCTTCTCCTTGGCTTGTGCCTCTTCGGAGCTTATTTTTCAACCGATTCCTCAATAACTTGTGTTTCTTTACCTACCATTGGTCCACTTATTAAGGTGATAACCTTGCATTCCTCTCTTAGATTTGAAATTATGTTACAAGGAAAGGTATTTATGGACATTTGATCAATCTCAGCAACTTTTGTGGCTAGTTGACCCATTTGAACCTCTAATTTTCTAATTGCAGCTCTCGTCTCCTGCATGAAACTAAAAGTACTCTTGGAGAGATCTGCAACTATAGATTCCAAGTGGTGCACGAAATTAGAACTCGCACAACTTTACCAGCAAGTGCACCGGGTCATCCAAGTAATACCTCGGGTGAGTGAGGGTCAATCCCACGAGGATTGTCAGACTGAGCAAGCAATAATTATCCTGTTGGACTTAGTCAGGCAAACAGTAAGAGATGGTTGTTGTTGAAAACGCATAAACAGATAAATAAGAGAAACAATAAAAGGTTTGTTGTAAAACAATGATGAGAAAATAGTTAAGGTCTCGGAGATGTTTATCTTCTTATTAACTATTTTAATAATGAATGATTCATTTTATAACAAATTTTAAGTGATTAACCCTAATACCTTAGTGATTAATCTCCTCTTATCCTCATCAAATGCCACTCTCTTGGTCATTCAATTCGAATAGAGGGTGAAGTTTAGAAAACTAGTTTATACCACAAAGGCCCTAATCACCTAAAATCCTGGCTGAGCAGATGTTCCTATGTCCCCAACTGGTTGTGGATTAGTGATGAGCGGATAATTTGTACGCTTTTTGGCATTGTTTTTAGTATGTTTTTGGTAGTTTTAGTTGAGTTTTTATTATATTTTTATTAGTTTTTAGTTAAAATTCACTTTTCTGGACTTTACTATGAGTTTGTGTGTTTTTCTGTGATTTCAGGTATTTTCTGGCTGAAATTGAGGGTTCTGAGCAAAAATCTGATTCAGAGACTCAAAAGGACTGCAGATGCTGTTGGATTCTGACCTCCCTGCACTCAAAGTGGATTTTCTGGAGCTACAGAGACCCAATTGGCGCGCTCTCAACGGCGTTGGAAAGTAGACATCCTGGGCTTTCCAGCAATATATAATAGTCCATACTTTGCCCAAGATTTGATGGCCCAAACTGGCGTTCAAAGTCACCTACAGAAATTCCAGCGTTAAACGCCGGAACTGGCACCTAATTGGGAGTTAAACGCCCAAACTGGCATAAAAGCTGGCGTTTAACTCCAAGAAGAGTCTCTACACGAAATTCCTTCATTGCTCAGCCCAAGCACACACCAAGTGGGCCCGGAAGTGGATTTTTATGTCATTTACTCATCTTTGTACACCTTAGGCTACTAGTTTTCTATAAGTAGGACCTTTTACTATTGTATTTTCATCTTGGTTCTTCTGGTTCCCTCTCTAGGGGCCGAAACCAATGATCAGACCTTGTTCTTATGTATTTTCAACGGTGGAGTTTCTACACACCATAGATGAAGGTGTGGAGCTCTGCTGTACCTCGAGTATTAATGCAATTACTATTGTTCTTCCATTCAATTCCGCTTGTTCTTTGTCCAAGATATCACTTGTTCTTCAACTTGACGAATGTGATGATTGACGCCCATCATCATTCTCACCCATGAACAAAGTGACTGACAACCACTCTTGTTCTACAAGCATCTGAGGCTTAGTGAATATCTCTTGGATTCTTTAATCGGAATCTTCGTGGTATAGGCAGGACCTGATGGCGGCATTCAAGAGAATCCGGAAGGTCTAAACCTTGTCTGTGGTATTCTGAGTAGGATTCAATGACTGAATGACTGTGACGTGCTTCAAACCCTGAGGGCGGGGCGTTAGTGATAACGCAAAAGAATCACTGGATTCTATTCCGCGCCTGATTGAGAACCGACAGATGAATTCCGCTATGCTGTGACGGAGCATATGCAATCGCTTTCACTGAGAGGATGGGAGGTAGCTGCTGACAACAGTGAAACCCTACACGAGCTTGCCATGGAAAGGAGTAAGAAGGATTGGATGAAGGCAGTAGGAAAGCAGAGAGACGGAAGGGAAGGCATCTTCATACACTTGTCTGAAGCTCTTACACCAATGATATACATAAGTATCACTATCTTTATATTATGTTATTTTCGCATATCACTATACCCATTTGAGTCTGCCTGACTGAGATTTACAAGATGACCATAGCTTGCTTCATACCACCAATCTCCGTGGGATCGACCCTTACTCACGTAAGGTATTACTTGGACGACCCAGTGCACTTGCTGGTTAGTTGTGTGAAGTTGTAGTGATCACAATTTCGCGCACCAAGTTTTTGGCGCCGTTGCCGGGGATTGTTCTTGTGTATGGACAACTGACGGTTCATCTTGTTGCTTAGATTAGGCATTTATTTTTCTTCAGAGTTCTTAAGAATGAATTCTAGTGTTTCAAGGTGATGTTCTTATCATCACCAAAGCTGATTGATCATCATCAATTTAGCTCTTGAATGCAATGTCTTGCTGAAGCATAGCTAGCTAGGTCTAATTCCTTTAGACTAAAGCTTTAGACTAACATTGCATGATTCCTGGAATTCTCACTAAGAATTTTGATACCTTTATTTTCCTTTTCACTTAATTTTCGAAAAAGCCAAAAAAATTACAAAATCATAAAAACCAAAAATATTTCTTGTTTGAGTATAGAGTCTCATCTTAAGTTTAGTGTCAATTGCATGTTTCTATGCTTAATGCATTCATGCATGTGTCCTCATTTGATCTTCAAGTGTTCTTGATGATCTCCTTGTTTTGATCTTTGAATTTTATTGACTTGAGTGTTTTGTTGTTTCTCATATGCATTCTCATTTTGTTAGTGTCAGTAGTAAACAAACTGCTAAGTTTGGTGTCATGCATGCATTATTATTTGATTTTAGTTGCATTTTGATTATTCCTTATTATTAAAAAAAAAAAAAATCCAAAAATATTTTTAATTTGTGTCTTTTCAAGTCAATAATACAAAGAATTGAAGATTCAGAACATACTGCAGTGGAATTATACAGAAAAAGCTGAGCATTCAAAAATGCCCAGTGAAGAAGGCAGACTGGCGTTTAAACGCCAGCCAGGGTACCTGGTTGGGCGTTTAACGCCCAAAGAGGTAGCATTTTGGGCGTTAAACGCCAGAATGTATACCATTCTGGGCGTTTAACGCCAGGATGGTGCTAGGGGGAAGATTTTGTTTTCAAATCAATTTTTTTCAAGTTTTTCAAAATCAAATCTTTTTCAAATCATATCTTTTCAATCAAATGTTTTCAAAATCAATTTCTTTCCTTTTTCAAAGATACTTACTAACAATTAATGATTTGATTGAACATTTTTTGCCTTTTCTGTTAAGGAAGGTTTTATGCTTGAATCATATCTTTTCTTGTTAGGCAAGTCATTAATTTTTAAAATCATATCTTTTCAAATTGTTTTCAAATCATATCTTTTAAAATTGTTTTCAAATCATATCTTTTCAATTACATCTTTTTAAAACCAATCATATCTTCTTAACCACATCTTTTTCAAAATAATTTTCAATCAAATCTTTTTGAGTTCTAATTTCAAAATCTTTTTCAAAAATCATTTTATTTCTTTCCCACTTTCATTTTCGAAAATTAAGTAATGTTTTTCAAAAACATTTTCAAAATCTTTCACTTAATTTTCGAAAATTACTTCCCTTCTTCTCACATCCTTCTATTTTTGGACTAACACTATCCCTTAATGCAAAATTCGAACTCCATCTTCTTTGATAAGTTCGAATTTTCTACCTCTGTCTTCCATTTTTCTTTTCCTCTGACACCTCAAGGAATCTCTATACTGTGACATAGAGGATTCCATATTTTCTTGTTCTCTTCTCTTTCATATGAGCAGGAACAAAGACAAAGGCATTCTTGTTAAAGCTGACCCTGAACCTGAAAGGACCTTGAAGAGAAAGCTAAGAGAAGCCAAAACACAACTCTCTTTAGAGGACCTGACCGAATTCTTCAAAGAAGAAGAACACATGGCAGCCGAAAACAACAACAATGCAAACAATGCAAGGAAGGTGCTGGGTGACTTTACTGCACCTACCCCCAACTTCTATGGGAGAAGCATCTCTATCCCTGCCATTAGAGCAAACAACTTTGAGCTTAAGCCTCAATTAGTTTCTCTAATGCAACAGAATTGCAAGTTCCATGGACTTCCAATGGAAGATCCTCATCAGTTTTTAGCTGAGTTCTTGCAAATCTGTGACACAGTCAAGACTAATGGGGTTGACCCTGAGGTCTATAGACTGATGCTATTCCCTTTTGCTGTAAGAGACAGAGCTAGAATATGGTTGGATTCTCAACCTAAAGAAAGCCTGGACTCTTGGGAAAAGATAGTCAATGCCTTCTTGGCAAAGTTCTTTCCACCACAAAGATGGAGTAAGCTTAGAGTGGAAGTCCAAACCTTCAGACAGAAGGATGGAGAATCCCTCTATGAAGCTTGGGAAAGATACAAACAATTAATCAGAAAATGTCCCTCAGACATGCTTTCTGAATGGAGCATCATAGGTATTTTCTATGATGGTCTCTCTGAACTATCCAAGATGTCTTTGGATAGCTCTGCTGGAGGATCTCTTCATCTGAAGAAGACGCCAGCAGAGGCTCAAGAGCTAATTGAAATGGTTGCAAATAACCAATTCATGTACACTTCTGAGAGAAATCCTGTGAACAGTGGGACAAGTCAGAAGAAAGGAGTTCTTGAGATTGATACTCTGAACGCCATTTTGGCTCAGAATAAAATATTGACTCAACAAGTCAATTTGATTTCTCAAAGTCTGTCTGGAATGCAAAATGCACCAAGCAGTACTAAGGATGCTTCATCTAAGGAAGAAGCCTATGATCCTGAGAACCCTTCAATGGAAGAGGTGAATTACCTAGGAGAATCCTATGGTAACACCTATAATTCTTCATGGAGAAATCACCCAAATTTCTCATGGAAGAATCAAGAGAAACCTCAACAAGGTTTCAACAACAACAATGGTGGAAGAAACAAGTTTAGCAATGGCAAGCCTTTTCCATCATCTTCTCAGCAACAGACAGAGAGTTCTAAGCAGAATACCTCTGACTTAGCAACAATGGTCTCTGATCTAATCAAAACCACTCAAAGTTTCATGAATGAAACAAGGTCCTCCATCAGAAATTTGGAAGGACAAGTGGGTCAGCTGAGCAAGAAAATTACTGAACTCCCTCCTAGTACTCTCCCAAGTAATACAGAAGAAAATCCAAAAGGAGAGTGCAAAGCCATAAACATGGCCGAATATGGAGAGGAAAGAGAGGAAGTGAACGCCACTGAGGAAGACATCAATGGGCGTGCACTGACCTCCATTGAGTTCCCCAATGAGGAACCATGGGAATCTGAGGCTCAAAATGAGACCATAGAGATTCCATACTTACTTCTGCCACTCATGAGCTCTGGTGAGTATTCTTCCTCTGAAGAGGATGAGTATGTCACTGAAGAGCAAGTTGCTAAATACCTTGGAGCAATCATGAAGCTAAATGACTAGTTATTTGGAAATGAGACTTGGGAAGATGAACCTCCCTTGCTCACCAAGGAACTGGATGACTTGTCTAGGCAGAAATTGCCTCAAAAGAGACAAGATCCTGGGAAGTGCATGGAAGAATCCATCATCCTTGGCAGACCCTTCCTAGCCACAGCAAAGGCTGTGATTGATGTTGATAGAGGAGAATTGATCATTCAAGTGAATGAAGAATCCTTTGTGTTTAAGGCCCAAGGACATCCCTCTATCACCATGGAGAGGAAGCTTGAAGAGCTTCCCTCAAATCAGAGACAAACAGAGCCCCCACAGTCAAACTCTAAGTTTGGTGTTGGGAGGCCACAACCAAACTCTAAGTTTGGTGTTGAACCCCCACATTCAAACTCTAAGTTTGGTGTTGGGAGGTTCCAACATTGCTCTGATCATTTGTGAGGCTCCATGAGAGTCCTCTGTCAAGCTACTGACATTAAAGAAGCGCTTGTTGGGAGGCAACCCAATGTTTTATAGTTAACTATTTTCTTTTGTTATTTTATCTTTTTTGTAGGTTGATGATCATAAGAAGTCACAAAAACAATGAATAAAGCAAAAACAGAATGAAAAACAGGAAGAAAAACAGCACACCCTGGAGGAAGAAGCTGCTGGCGTTTAAACGCCAGTAAGCCTAGCAGTTGGGCGTTTAACGCCCAGTCTGGCACCATTCTGGGCGTTTAACGCCAGAAAGGGGCACCAGACTGGCGTTAAACGCCAGAAAAGGGCTAGAACTTGGCGTTAAACGCCAGGAATGGGCACAAGCCCGGCGTTTAACGCCAGAAATGCCTCAAAACGTGATTTTGAGTGCTATTTGGTGCAGGGATGACTTTTCCTTGACACCTCAGGATCTGTGGACCCCACAGGATCCCCAAACAACCCCACCACTCTCTCTTCTTCTTCACCCATTCACCAATCACCTCAACATCTCTTTCTCTTCACCACTCACATCCATCCTTCATAAAACACCACTTCTTCCCCTCTTTTGGCCTAACCACAAGGCCATCTCCCTCTCCTCCATTTCTTCTTCTTCTACTCTCTTCTTTCTTCTTTTGCTCGAGGACGAGCAAACCTTTTAAGTTTGGTGTGGTAAAAGCATTGCTTTTTGTTTTTTCCATAACCATTTATGGCATCCAAAGCCGGTTCAACTGAGAAGGCATAACCTCAAGCCCATCACTAAGAAGAAGATGGAGCAAACAAGAGACCCCTCTCATCAAGAAATCCCTGAGATACCTCAAGGGATGCACTTTCCTCCACAAGACTACTGGGAGCAAATTAACACCTCCCTAGGAAAATTAAGTTCCAACATGGGACAACTAAGGGTGGAGCACCAAGAACATGCCATCCTCCTCCATGAAATTGGAGAAGATCAAAGGATTATGAGAGAGGAGCAACAAAGACAAGGAAGAGGCATTGAGGAGCTCAAGCACTCCATAGGATCTTCAAGAGAAAGAAAGAGCCGCCATCACTAAGGTGGACCCGTTCTTTAATCTCCTTGTTCTTTATTTTTCTGTTTTTCGAAATTTTTAGTGCTTTATGTTTATCCATGTTTGTGCCTTATGATCATTAGTGTCTTAGTGTCTATGCCTTAAAGCTATGAATATGAATCCATCACCTTTCTTAAAAGAAAACTGTTTTTATTACAAAAGAACAAGAAGTACAGGATTTCAAATTCATCTTTAAAACTAGCTTAATTAGTTTGATGTGGTGGCAACACTTTTGTTCTCTGAATGTATGCTTGAACAGTGCATATGTCTTTTGAATTTGTTGTTCATGAATGTTAAAATTGTTGGCTCTTGAAAGAATGATGAAAAAGGAGACATGTTACTGAGGATCTGAAAAATCATAAAAATGATTCTTGAAGCAAGAAAAAGCAGTGAATACAAAAAAAAAAAAAAAGAGAGAAAAACGAAAAAAAAGGGAGAAAGAAAAAGAAAAGAAAAAGAAAGAAATAAAGTTGTGATCCAAGGCAAAAAGAGTGTGCTTAAGAACCCTGGACACCTCTAATTGGGGACTTTAGCAAAGCTGAGTCACAATCTGAAAAGGTTCACCCAATTATGTGTCTGTGGCATGTATGTATCCGGTGGTAATACTGGAAGACAGAGTGCTTTGGGCCACAGCCAAGACTCAATAAGTAGCTGTGTTCAAGAATCATCATACTTAACTAGGAGAATCAATAACACTATCTGGATTCTAAGTTCCTAAAGAAGCCAATCATTCTGAACCTCAGAGGATAAAGTGAGATGCCAAAACTGTTTGGAGGCAAAAAGCTACTAGTCCCGCTCATCTAATTTGGAGCTATGTTTCATTGATAATTTGGAGTCTATAGTATATTCTCTTCTTTTATCTTATTTGATTTTCAGTTGCTTGGGGACAAGCAACAATTTAAGTTTGGTGTTGTGATGAGCGGATAATTTGTACGCTTTTTGGCATTGTTTTTAGTATGTTTTTGGTAGTTTTAGTTGAGTTTTTATTATATTTTTATTAGTTTTTAGTTAAAATTCACTTTTCTGGACTTTACTATGAGTTTGTGTGTTTTTCTGTGATTTCAGGTATTTTCTGGCTGAAATTGAGGGTTCTGAGCAAAAATCTGATTCAGAGACTCAAAAGGACTGCAGATGCTGTTGGATTCTGACCTCCCTGCACTCGAAGTGGATTTTCTGGAGCTACAGAGACCCAATTGGCGCGCTCTCAACGGCGTTGGAAATTAGACATCCTGGGCTTTCCAGCAATATATAATAGTCCATACTTTGCCCAAGATTTGATGGCCCAAACCGGCGTTCAAAGTCACCTACAGAAATTCCAGCGTTAAACGCCGGAACTGGCACCTAATTGGGAGTTAAACGCCCAAACTGGCATAAAAGCTGGCGTTTAACTCCAAGAAGAGTCTCTACACGAAATTCCTTCATTGCTCAGCCCAAGCACACACCAAGTGGGCCCGGAAGTGGATTTTTATGTCATTTACTCATCTTTGTACACCTTAGGCTACTAGTTTTCTATAAGTAGGACCTTTTACTATTGTATTTTCATCTTGGTTCTTCTGGTTCCCTCTCTAGGGGCCGAAACCAATGATCAGACCTTGTTCTTATGTATTTTCAACGGTGGAGTTTCTACACACCATAGATGAAGGTGTGGAGCTCTGCTGTACCTCGAGTATTAATGCAATTACTATTGTTCTTCCATTCAATTCCGCTTGTTCTTTGTCCAAGATATCACTTGTTCTTCAACTTGACGAATGTGATGATTGACGCCCATCATCATTCTCACCCATGAACAAAGTGACTGACAACCACTCTTGTTCTACAAGCATCTGAGGCTTAGTGAATATCTCTTGGATTCTTTAATCGGAATCTTCGTGGTATAGGCAGGACCTGATGGCGGCATTCAAGAGAATCCGGAAGGTCTAAACCTTGTCTGTGGTATTCTGAGTAGGATTCAATGACTGAATGACTGTGACGTGCTTCAAACCCTGAGGGCGGGGCGTTAGTGATAACGCAAAAGAATCACTGGATTCTATTCCGCGCCTGATTGAGAACCGACAGATGAATTCCGCTATGCTGTGACGGAGCATATGCAATCGCTTTCACTGAGAGGATGGGAGGTAGCTGCTGACAACAGTGAAACCCTACACGAGCTTGCCATGGAAAGGAGTAAGAAGGATTGGATGAAGGCAGTAGGAAAGCAGAGAGACGGAAGGGAAGGCATCTTCATACACTTGTCTGAAGCTCTTACACCAATGATATACATAAGTATCACTATCTTTATATTATGTTATTTTCGCATATCACTATACCCATTTGAGTCTGCCTGACTGAGATTTACAAGATGACCATAGCTTGCTTCATACCACCAATTTCCGTGGGATCGACCCTTACTCACGTAAGGTATTACTTGGACGACCCAGTGCACTTGCTGGTTAGTTGTGTGAAGTTGTAGTGATCACAATTTCGCGCACCAATTAGCCATCTAGGAGGTGTGTTCTCAAGCTGTAGTTCAAGCGACCTCTCCCGAGTATCACAAGAACTCATGTAGAAAAAGGGTTATACTCCTGTTCTACTCAGTTTCATTAGATTAAGGATGAAAACACACCTTAGAATCGAATCAAACATATATTAAAATAGAAGAATAATAATCTTAATCCATAGAAATAAACAAAGCTCCTAAACTTAACCAAGAGGTTTAGTTGCTCATAACATACAGAGAAAACAAGCTTCTGAAAAGATGCGGAAGGAAGATGATCCTAAACCTAATTAATCTCCTCCTTTAAATACTAACCTAAAAATAAATGCTAACCTAAAAGATAATATTTTAAATTATAGATTACAAAGGATAAAATAAAATAAGATAAAACTAATAAGTGCTAAATCCACTTTGAAAGCCCAATAGTATGTGACTCAGACTGCAGACTGGCGTTCAGCGCCAGGATTGGGCGTTGAACACCAGAGAGGGAGATCCGATTCTACTTTTCTGCCCCCTGCTGGCGTTGAATGCCAGGTTGGGCGTTCCCAGGGGGGCTGTCAGCATTTTCCTTTCTTGCTCCAGGCTTCTCCAAACTGCTCCGAATTTCACCTAAAACCATAAAAACACAAGAAAAACTCAAAGTATCATCCAAAGGTGATTTTTGCACTAAAATTAAGTAAAAGTGATTAAAATATAACTAAAAACAATATAAAAATAACTAGAAAAAAGGTATAAGATGCTCACACATCACAACACCAAACTTAGATTGTTGCTTGTCCTCAAGCAACTAAAAACAATATAAGACCAAGGAAGAAAAAATACATAAGATTTGAGTCATCAATTAAGCTCAGGTCTAATTACTGAATGGAGCTATTGACACTCTATTTCTGAATAGCTTTGGCATCTCACTATCCCTTGAAGCTCAGCAATATTGGCATCCTTCAGAACTAGAACTCGGATGATATTATTGATTCTCTTCTTTAGGCTCTTGTTGATTTTTCAACACAGCTTTTATTTTCTATTGGTGCTTTGCACTTTTAAGCCTCGCCGTGACTCTAAGTGTTTTGCTTCAAGCTTATCTTGAAACAGGAACACCACAAGCACTTAACTGGGGGAACCTTTTGGGTTCGACTTTTCTTTGTTTTTACTCCTAGACAGTGGTGCTCAGAGCCTTAGGCATACTCTATAACAGCATTGAGTCATGAATTTAAGTGTTCAATCTTAAGGGTTTACTTGACACTTTCACACCACAAGTATATGGTTAGGAAAAACTACTCTTTTGAGCTTTAGATCAATTTTGACCCTCCTAACCATTAATGCTCAAAGCTTTGGACCTTTTTTCTTTTGATTTTTCTTTTCAATTCTTTTTGCTGTTTGTTTTGCTTCAAGAATCAACCTTTTTTATTTCAGAGAATCAATAATACTTCTCTAAATTTATGTTCCTCAAGAACCAATATACTCAACTTCAATATCAAATATGCACAGTTAATTCATACATTCAGAGAATAGAGATAAGGCCACCACATCAAATTAAGTAGAATAACTCATAATATAACTCAAGATCTAATGCATTTTACTACTTCTTTTTCAAAAGATTTTTTTAAGCTTGATGCGTGAATACATACGCCATCTTTGAAAAATTTTCAGGAATAAACTACTAAACTAGAAAACAAAGAAATCCTAAGAGTGATCATGCACTAGAATAGAAAATAGATAACAAAATGAAACACTAGGAAAACAGAGATAAAATAAAGATAGGGAGAATGAAACTAGACCACTTCAGTGATAGCAGCTACTGCTCCCTCAAGGGAATCCTCTGGAGCATTTAAGCTCCTCAATCTCATGCCCCTGCCTCCTCTGCTCTTCCATCATCTTCTTTTGATCTTCCATCATCTGATGGAGGAGAGGAGACTGATCCTGATGCTCCAACCTCAGTTGATGAACTAATGATGTCAGCTCTCCTAGAGATGTAGTCAACTGATCCCAGTAATCACAGGGAGGGAAGTACATCCCTTGAGGCATCTCTAGAATATCCTGTGGAGGTGGTGGAATTGGCGCTTGCTGTGGTCTTTGCACGGGCTCCCTAGCGTGCTCCATACACTTCTTTGTGATTGGTCTTTCCTTTTCAATTAGGGTATTTTCCTCTATATGAGCTCCAACTACTGCACATAAGCAGTGAATGAGATGAGAGAATGCTAGCCTTACAGAGGTGGAGGGCTTGTCCGCTATTCTGTATAATTTCTGAGGGATCACTTGATGCACCTCCCCCTCATTGCAGTGAATCATCACTACTCACTCGACTGTAACCTCAGAGCGGTTACTCATATAGATGACTGAACATTGGATAAACTCCAACCATCCTCTAGCCACTGGCTTAAGGTGAAGCCTATCCAGTTGGTAAGGTCGACCTTGAGCATCCTTCCTCCACTAAGCACCAGGCACACAGATGTCGGCAAGAACTTGATCAACCTTTAGCTAGTGTTGACCCTTCGAGTGTATGAGTAAGGGTCATTTTATGGCTCTGGCAACTATAGTGCCTCCTGATGAGCGGATAATTTATACACTTTTTGGCATTGTTTTTAGGTAGATTTTAGTAGGATCTAGCTACTTCTTAGTAAATAATTATTAGTTTTTAAGCAAAATTCACATTTCTAGACTTTACTATGAGTTTGTGTGTTTTTCTGTGATTTTAGGTGTTTTTTGGCTGAAATTGAGGGACCTGAGCAAAAATCAGATTCAGAGGCTGAAAAAGGACTGCAGATGTTGTTGGATTCTGACCTTCCTACACTCGAAATAGATTTTCCGGAGCTACAGAAACCCAATTAGCACGCTCTTAATTGCGTTGGAAAGTAGACATCTTGGGCTTTCTAGAAATATATAATAGTCTATACTTTGCTCGAGTTGAGATCACGCAAACTAGCGTTTAACGCCAACTTTCTACCCTATTCTGGCGTAAAACGCCAGAACTAGCATAAAAGCTGGAGTTAAACACCCAAACTAGTACAAAAGATGGAGTTAAATGCCAGGAATAGCCTTTACACGTGAAAGCTTCAATGCTCAGTCCAAACACACACCAAGTGGGCCTTAGAAGTGGATTTCTGCACTATCTATCTTAGTTTACCCATTCTCTGTAAACCTAGGTTACTAGTTTAGTATAAAAACTACTTTTAGAGATTCATTTTGTACCTCATGACATTTTACATCTGAATTTGTATCTTCTACGGCATAAGTCTCTAGACCCCATGGTTGGGGGTGAGGAGCTCTGCTGTGTCTCGATGGATTAATACAATTACTTCTGTTTTCTATTCAATCACGCTTGATTCTATTCTAAGATATTCACTTGCACTTAAACATGATGAATGTGATGATCCATGACACTCATCACCATTCTCAACCTATGAACGCATGCCTGACAACCACTTCCGTTCTACCTTAGATTGAGTGTGTATCTCTTGGGTTCCTGGTTCACGAGTTTGACTGCCTCTCTTGACAACAGAGCGTTCAATCCGTGAGACTAGAGTCTTCGTGGTATAAGCTAGAATCAATTGGCAGTATTCTTGAGTTCCGGAAAGTCTAAACCTTGTTTGTGGTATTCTGAGTAGGATATGGGATGGGATGATTGTGAAGAGCTTCAAACTCACGAATGTTGGGCATAGTGACAGACGCAAAAGGATCACTGGATCCTATTCCAGCACAAATGAGAACCGACAGATGATTATCCATGTATATGGACCTTTTTCACTGAAAGGAAGGATGGTAGCCATTGACAACGGTGATCCACTAACATACAGCTTGCCATGGGAGGAGCCTTGCGTGCGTGAAGAAGAAGACAGTAGGAAAGTAGAGATTCAGAAGACAGAGCATCCCCGAAACTCCAACCCACTCTCCATTACTGCATAACAAGTATTTATTTCATGTTCTTTTATTTTTTGCAATTAAAACTAAGAACCATTATTGATATCCTGACTAAGAATAATAAGATAACCATAGCTTGCTTCAAGCCGACAATCTCCGTGGGATCGACCCTTACTCACGTAAGGTATTACTTGGACGACCCAGTGCACTTACTAGTTAGTTGTACGAGTTGTGAAAAGTGTGATTTACAATTTCGTGCACCAAATTTTTGGCGCCGTTGCCGGGGATTGTTCGAGTTTGAACAACTGACGGTTTATTTTGTTACTTAGGTTAGGAAAAAAATTTGTCTTTTTGGATTAGAGTCTTTTACTTTCTTTTCAAAAAAAAAAATTCTTCTAAAATATTATTTTTCTTTGTTAATTGATAGTTTTTCATCTAAAAAAATATAATAATTAAAACCTTTTTCAAAAATAGTTTTTCTCTGTTTAATCGCATTTGTTGAATGTGTCTATGTTCTTGTGAATAGTTGCTCCTTTGAGTCTTGCTTTCTAAAATCTTTTTGAAAATAATTTCTCTTTGTTTAAATCTTGCTTCAGTTTTTAAGTGTAGTGTTTTCTTGTTATTTTCCATGTGATTTTTGAAAATTTTATTTTGGTTTTCTAAAAATTTTAAGTTTGGTGTTCCTTTTTATGTTCCTCGTGTTCTTGAGTCTTGTATGTGTTTTGATCTTAAAATTTTTAAGTTTGGTGTCCCTTAGTGTTTCCCTCCAAAATTTTCAAAAAATAAAGGAGCTAGATCTAAAAGTTTTAAGTCTTGTGTCTTCTGTGCGTTTTTCTCTTTCCTCATTAAGTTCAAACATACATCTTTTCCTTTATTTACTCATTAATTTACGAATCCCTTGGGTTGACTTGGTCAAAATTTTTCAAATCATATATTTTTAAGATTTTTAAAATCATATCTTTTTCAAAAACTTCCTAACCACTTTCTCTCTCCTCACTTTTTCGAAAATCCTCATAAAACATTTTCAAATCTTTTTTTATTTTAGTCTTTTTTTATTTTATTATTTCAAAAAAAATATATAAATAAATAAATAAATATAAAATAAAATTTTTATCCACATTATCTCCTTTACTCCATCATAGACCTAAGTAGAAATGAATAATCCAAAAGGACTCTGGGGTCATATGCTAACCCCATACTACTGCTTCATATGGGAGTAGTATCTGTATACCCCCCATAAGAGCCAACACCTTTGAGCTGAACCCTTAGCTCATTATCATAGTGCAGCAAAATTGTCAGTATTCCGGTCTTCCACAAGAAGAACCTACAGAGTTTCTGGCACAATTTTTACAAATTACTGACACAGTACCTGATAAGGAAGTGGATCAGGATATCTACAGATTATTGCTGTTTCCATTTGCTGTAAAAGACCAAGCTAAGAAGTGGTTAAATAACCAACCCAAAGCCAGCATAAGAACATAGAAACAGTTGTCAGACAAATTCCTAAATCAATATTTCCCTCCAAAGAAGATGACACAGCTAAGGCTGGGCATCCAAGGCTTTAAACAAGAGAATAATGAATCTCTTTATGATTCCTGGGAGAGGTATAGAGAGATGCTAAGGAAATGCCCCTTTGAAATGTTTTCAGAGTGGGTGCAGTTAGACATCTTCTACTATGGGCTTACAAAAAAAGCTCAGATATCTCTAGACCACTCAGCTGGTGGATCTATACACATGAGAAAGACGATTGAAGAGGCTCAAGAGCTTATAAATACAGTTGCTAGAAATCAGCATCTGTACTTAAATAGTGAGTCCTCCATGAAAGAAGAAACTAAGGCAGTATCAACTGACTTTAGTCCTCAGGAACAAGTTGCTGAACTCAATCAGCAACTATCTTCTATAACAAAACAATTAGCAAAATTTAAGGAGATGCTACAAGAAACCAAAAATGCTAATAAGGATATGGAATCACAATTGAATCAGACAAAATAGTATTTATCAAAACAGATAACAGAAGAGTGCCATGCAGTTCAATTAAAAAGTGGAAAAATGTTAAATACCTCAACTCAAAGCAACAGAAAGCCATGAAAAGAACAACTGACAGAGGATGAGCAAACTGCCGTGCAAAATCCCTCTGAGGATAGTAAGAGCCCAAAGAGGAATGATTCTGGCGTTCAAACGCCTAAAAGGGCAAGAAATTGGCGTTAGACGCCCAGTGGATGCCCAGTTCTGGCGTTCAAACGCCAGAAAAGGGTAAAAAGTTGGCGTTAAACACCCAATGGGTGCCTAATTCTGGCGTTCAAAAGCCAGAAAGGGGTGGAAATCTGGCGTTAAACGCCCATCTAGCCCCAAGCTTGGCGTTCAAACGCCAATGAGGGATCAGACACCTACAAGTGCTGATAATAACTCCCTCAAAAAGGCTTCTCAACCTGCCTCTGTAGGAAATAAACCTCCAGCAAACAAGGTTGAAGAATAAAAAGCTAAAATGCCTTATCCTCAGAAACTCCGCCAAGTGGAGTAGGATAAACAATTTGCCCGCTTTGCAAACTATCTCAGGATTCTTGAAATCAAGATTCCGTTTGCAGAGGCACTTGAGCAAATACCTTCTTATGCTAAGTTCATGAAAGAGATCTTAAGTCATAAGAAGGATTGGAGAGAAACTGAAAAAGTCTTTCTCACTAAAGAATGTAGTGCAGTCATCTTAAAGAGCTTACTAGAGAAGTTTAAGGATCCTAGGAGCTTTATGATACCATGCACATTGGAGGGTACTTGTACCAAGACAGCTTTATGTGATCTTGGGGCAAGTATCAACCTAATCCCTGCATCCACTATCAGAAAGCTTGGCTTGACTGAAGAGGTCAAACCAACCCGAATTTGTCTTCAACTTGCTGATGGCTCCATTAAATGTCCATTAGGCGTAATTGAGGACATGATTGTCACAGTTGGGCTATTTGCCTTTCCCACTGACTTTGTAGTGTTGGAGATAGAGGAGCACAAGAGTGCAACCCTCATTCTAGGAAGACCTTTCCTAGCAACTGGACGAACCCTCATTGACGTCCAAAAAGTGGAAGTGACCCTGAGAGTCAATAAGGATGAGTTTAGGCTGAATGCTGTTGAAGCAATGAAGCATCTAGACACATCAAAGGACTGTATGAGTGTTGATATTATTGACTCCCTGGTAAAGGAGATCAGTATGGATGGGAGTCTCGAATCAGAGCTAGAGGACATCTTTAAAGATGTTCAGCCTGATCTAGAGGAACCGAGGAAATAAAAGAACCTCTGAGAACTCCTCAGGAAGAGGAGAAACCTCCTAAACTGAGCTCAAACCACTACCACCATCCCTAAAATATGCATTTCTGGGAGAAGGTGACACTTTTCATGTAATCATAAGCTCTGCTTTAGAGCCACAGAAAGAGAAAGCACTAATTCAGGTGCTAAGGACACACAAGACAGCTCCTGGGTGGTCCATTAGTGATCTTAAGGGCATTAGCCCAGTCAGATGCATGCACAAGATCCTACTGGAGGATAATGCCAAGCCAGTGGTTCAACCACAAAGGCGGCTAAATCCAGCCATGAAGGAGGTGGTGCAGAAAGAGGTCACTAAATTACTAGAGGCATGAATTATTTATCCTATTTCTGATAGCCCTTGGGTGAGTCCTGTCCAAGTTGTACCCAAAATGGGAGGCATGACAGTGGTTCATAATGAAAAGAATGAACTGGTTCCTACGAGAACAGTTACAGGGTGGCGTATGTATATTGACTACAGAAGGCTCAATACAGCCACCAGAAAGGATCATTTTTCTTTACCATTCATAGACCAAATGCTAGAAAGACTAGCAGGTCATGACTATTACTGCTTTTTGGATGGCTATTCAGGTTACAACCAAATTGCAGTAGATCCCCAGGATCAAGAAAAGACAGCATTCACATGTCCATCTGGAGTATTTGCCTATAGAAGGATGCCATTTGGTCTGTGCAATGCACCTGCAACCTTTCAGAGATGCATGCTTTCTATTTTCTCTGATATGGTGAAAACATTTCCGGAAGTCTTCATGGATGACTTCTCAGTATTTTGAGACTCATTCAGCTCCTGTCTTGATCTTCTAGCACGTGTTCTGAAAATGTGCCAAGAGACTAACCTGGTTTTAAACTGGGAAAAATGTCACTTTATGGTGACTGAAGGAATTGTCCTTGGGCACAAAATTTCTAACAAGGGAATAGAGGTGGATCAAGCTAAGGTAGAGGTAATTGAAAAATTACCACCACCTACCAATGTTAAGGCAATCAGAAGTTTTCTGGGGCATGCAGGATTCTATAGGAGGTTTATAAAGGATTTTTCAAAAATTGCAAAATCTCTGAGCAATCTGCTAGCTGCTGACACACCATTTATCTTTGATATGGAATGTTTGTAGGCCTTTGAGACTCTGAAGGCTAAATTGGTCACAGTACCTGTCATTTCTGCACCAGACTGGACATTACCATTCAAATTAATGTGTGATGCCAGTGACCAGGCTATTAGTGCAGTATTAGGACAGAGACATAACAAGCTTCTGCACATTATTTACTATGCCAGCCGGGTTCTAAATGATGCACAGAAGAACTACACAACCACAGAAAAAGAGTTGCTTGCAGTGGTTTATGCCATTGACAAGTTCAGATCCTATTTAGTAGGATCAAAAGTGATTGTGTACACTGACTATGCTACTCTTAAATACCTACTCACAAAGCAGGATTCAAAACCCAGGCTCATAAGATGGGTGTTGCTTCTGTAAGAGTTTGGTATACAGATAAGAGACAGAAAACGAACAGAGAACCAAGTAGCAGATCACCTGTCCTGGATAGAACCAATAGAAGGGGCGTCCCTCCCCCTTATTGAGATCTCTGAAACCTTTCCGGATGAGCAACTCTTTGCCATTCAAGAAGTACCATGGATTGCAGACATCGCAAACTATAAGACTGCGAGATTCATACCCAAGGAATACATCAGGTAGCAAAAGAAAAAATTAATTTCTGATGCAAAGTACTACTTGTGGGATGAACCATATCTTTTTAAAAGATGCACAGACGGAATAATCCGTAGATGCGTGCCTAGAGAAGAGGCACAGAAGATCCTATGGCATTGCCATGGATCACAGTATGAAGGACATTTCGGAGGTAAGCGAACAGCCACAAAAGTCCTCCAATGTGGCTTCTACTGGCCTACCCTCTATAAAGACTCCCGAGAGTTTGTACGTAACTGTGACAGTTGTCAGAGAGCTGGTAATCTGCCTCATGGTTACGCCATGCCTCAACAAGGGATCTTAGAGATTGAGTTGTTTGACGTATGGGGTATTGACTTCATGGGGCCTTTCCCACCATCATACTCAAACACTTATATTCTGGTGGCAGTAGACTATGTATCTAAATGGGTGAAGACAATTGCAACACCTACTAATGATACTAAGACAGTGCTGAAATTCCTTCAGAAACATATCTTTAGCAGATTTGGTGTCCCTAGAGTACTAATCAGTGATGGAGGCACTCATTTCTGTAATAAACATCTTTACTCTGCTATGGTCAGATATGGAATTAGCCACAAGGTGGCAACTCCATATCATCCACAGATAAATGGGCAAGCTGAAGTCTCTAATAGAGAACTAAAAAGAATCCTGGAATGAACTGTAATTACCTGTAGAAAGGATTGGTTAAAGAGCTTGGATGATGCTCTATAGGCATACTGAATAGCATTCAAGACTCCTATAGGAACTTCTCCATACCAGCTTGTGTATGGGAAGGCCTGTCACCTGCCCGTGGAACTGGAGCATAAAGCCTACTGGGCAACCAGATTCCTAAACCTTGATGCCAAATTAGCTGGAGAGAAAAGATTGCTCCAGATGAATGAGCTAGAGGAATTTAGACTCAATGCTTTTGAAAATGCAAAAATTTACAAGGAAAAGCAAAAAGGTGGCATGATAAAAAACTGTCATCCAGAGTCTTTGAGCCAAGACAAAAGGTTCTACTATTTAACTCTAGGCTCAGACTATTCCCTGGGAAATTAAAATCCCCGTGGAGAGGGTCATATGTGATTACAAGTGTGTCACCATATGGATATGTAGAGCTGCAGGATATTGACTCTAACAAAAAGTTCATTGTTAATGGACAGAGAGTCAAGCATTATCTTGAAAGCAATGTTGAGCAAGAATGTTCGAAACTGAGACTAGATTAAAGCTCAGTAAGGTCCAGCTAAAGACAATAAAGAAGCGCTTATTGGGAGGCAACCCAATTTTTTTTCTATCTATGTTAAATTTCCATTATTGTTTTATGTTTTCTTTAGGTTGATGATCATGTGGAGTCACAAAAACAACTGCAAAAATTAAAGCACAATAAAAAACATTACAAATAGCACACTCTGGAGGAAGAACTTACTGGCATTTAAATGCCAGTAAGGGTAGCAGGATGGGCGTTAAACGACCAGTCTGGCACCATTCTGCGTGTTTAACGCCAGAAATGGGCACCAGACTGGCATTTAACGCCAGAACAAGGCACCAAGCTGGCGTTAAACGCCAGAAAAGGAAGAAAAGCTGGCGTTAAACGCCAGAAACAAGCAGCAACCTGGCGTTTAATGCCAGAATTGCACTCTAAGGATGTTTTGCACGCCTAAATAGAGCAGGGATGAGAAGTCCTTAACCCCTCAGGATCTGTGGACCCCACAGGATCCCCACCAACCTCAACTCATTCTCTCTCTCCCTCACACTTTTTTATAACACTCTTCCCCAAATACCCTTCACCAATCACCTCCATATCTCTTTCCCAAAAACCCCTCATCCCTCTTTCAATTTCACATATCACAAACACTACTTCTACCCCTTGAACGAACCACATTCCACCCTCCATCTCCTCCATTTTCTTCTTCTTCCCCTTTTTTCCTTCTTCTTTTGCTCGAGGACGAGCAAATGTTTTAAGTTTGGTGTGGTAAAAGCTTTGCTTTTTATTTTTCCATAACCATTTATGGCACCTAAGGCCGGAGAAACCTCTAGAAAGAAGAAAGGGAAGGCAAAAGCTTCCACCTCCGAGTCTTGAAAGATGGAGAGATTCATCTCAAGGTTCCATAGCTCAGTATTAGAACATTTGACTGCACATCAAGGAGCCATAAAGGAAGAGCAACAAAGGCAAATAAGAGACATTGAGGAGCTCAAGCACTCCATAGGATCTTCAAGTGGAAGAAGATGCCACCTTCACTAAGGTGGACCCGTTCCTTAATCTCCTTGTCTATTTATTTTTCTGTTTTTTGATTTTTTGATTTATGTGTTATCTATGTTTGTGTCTTCATTACATGATCATTAGTGTATAGTGTATATGTCTTAAAGCTATGAATAATTCCATGAATCCTTCACCTCTCTTAAATGAAAAAAATGTGCCTAATTACAAAAGAACAAGAAGTACTTGAATTTCAAATTTTATCTTGAAATTAGTTTAATTATTTTGATGTGGTGGCAATACTTTTTGTTTTCTGAATGAATGCTTGAACAGTGCATATTTTTTATAGTGAAGTTTATGAATGTTAAAATTGTTGGCTCTTGAAAGAATGATGAACAAAGAAAAATGTTATTGATAATCTGAAAAATTATGAAATTGATTCTTGAAGCAAGAAAAAGCAGTGAAAAAAAGAAAAAGTGGCGAAAAAAATAATGAAAAAAAAGAAAAGAAAAGAAAAAGCAAGCACAAAAAGCCAATAGCCCTTTAAACCAAAATACAAGGGTAAAAGGGATCCAAGACTTTGAGCATTAATGGATAGGAGGGCCTAAAGGAATAAAATCCTGGCCTAAGCGGCTAAATCAAGTTGTCCCTAACCATGTGCATGTGGCATGAAGGTCCAAGTAAAGAGCTTGAGACTGAGTGGTTAAAGTCGTGTTCCAAAGCAAAAAGAGTGTGTTTAAGAACTCTGGACACCTCTAATTAGGGACTTTAGCAAAGCTAAGTCACAATCTGAAAAGGTTCACCCAATTATGTGTATGTGGCATTTATGTATCCGGTAGTAATACTGGAAAACAAAGTCCTTAGGGCCACGACCAAGACTCATAAAGTAGCTGTATTCAAGAATCAACATACTGAACCATTAGAATCAATAACACTATCTAAAATTTTGAGTTCCTATAGATGTCAATCATTCTGAATTTCAAAGGATAAAGTGAGATGCCAAAACTGTTCAGAAGCAAAAAGCTACTAGCCCCGCTCATCTAATTGGGACTAAGCTTCATTGATATTGTGAGATTCATTGTATATTTTCTTCTTTTTATTCTGTTTTGTTTTCAGTTGCTTGGGGACAAGCAACAATTTAATTTTGGTGTTGTGATGAGCGGATAATTTATACGCTTTTTGGCATTATTTTTAGGTAGATTTTAGTAGGATCTAGCTACTTTTTAGTAAATAATTATTAGTTTTTAAGCAAAATTCAAATTTCTGGACTTTACTATGAGTTTGTGTGTTTTTCTATGATTTCAGGTATTTTCTGGCTGAAATTGAGGGACTTGAGCAAAAATCTGATTCAAAGGCTGAAAAAGGATTGCAGATGCTGTTGAATTCTGACCTCCCTGCACTCGAAACAAATTTTATGGAGCTACAGAAGCCCAATTGGTGCTCTCTTAATTGCGTTGGAAAATAGACATCTTGGGCTTTCCAGCAATATATAATAGTCTATACTTTGCCCGAGTTGAGATCACGCAAACTGGCGTTTAACGCCAACTTTCTACCCTATTCTGGCGTTAAACGACATAACTGGCATAAAAGCTGGAGTCAAACACCCAAACTGGCACAAAAGCTGAAGTTAAATGCCAGGAATAGCCTCTACATATGAAAGCTTCAATGCTCAGCCCAAACACACACCAAGTGGGTCCCGAAAATGGATTTCTGCACTATCTATCTTAGTTTACCCATTCTCTGTAAACCTAGGTTACTAGTTTAGTATAAAAACTAATTTTAGAGATTCATTTTGTACCTCATGACATTTTACATCTGAATTTGTATCTTCTACGGCATGAGTCTCTAAACCCCATGGTTGGGGGTGAGGAGCTCTGCTGTGTCTCGATAGATTAATACAATTACTTCTGTTTTCTATTCAATCACGCTTGATTCTATTCTAACATATTCACTTGCACTTAAACATGATGAATGTGATGATCCGTGACACTCATCACCATTCTCAACCTATGAACGCGTGCTTGAAAACCACTTATGTTCTACCTTAGATTGAGTGTGTATCTCTTGGGTTCCTGGTTCACGAGTTTGACTGCCTCTCCTGACAACATAGCGTTCAATCCGTGAGACTAGAGTCTTCGTGGTATAAGCTAGAATCAATTGGCAGTATTCTTGAGATCCGGAAAGTCTAAACCTTGTCTATGGTGTTCCGAGTAGGATCTGGGATGGGATGACTGTGAAGAGCTTCATACTCACGAATGTTGGGCGTAGTGACAGACGCAAAAGGATCACTGGATCCTATTCTAGCACAAATGAGAACCGACAGATGATTAGCCATGTATATGGACCTTTTTCACTGAAAGTAAGGATGGTAGCCATTGATAACGGTGATCCACCAAGATACAGCTTGCCATGGGAGGAGCTTTGCGTGCGTGAAGAAGAAGACAGTATGAAAACAGAGATTCAGAAGACAGAGCATCTCCAAAACTCCAATCCACTCTCCATTACTGCATAACAAGTATTTATTTCATGTTTTTTTAATTTTTGCAATTAAAACTAAGAACCATTAGTGATATCCTGATTAAAAATAATAAGATAACCATATCTTGCTTCAAGCCGACAATCTCCGTGGGATCGACCCTTACTTACGTAAGGTATTACTTGGACGACCCAGTGCACTTGCTGGTTAGTTGTACGAGTTGTCAAACTGTGATTTACAATTTCGTGCACCACCTCCCTCACACTCTCAGGGCTAAAATTCATGATGTGCCCTCTGACCATAGTGTGCCAATTCTTTGGCTCTGGATTCATGCTTGTATCATGCTTCTTTGTGGCTCAGGCATTGGCATAGAATTCCTGCACCATCAATACTCCAACCTCCGCTACGGAGTTGGCCAGAATTTTCCAACCCTATCTCAGAATCTAATATAGGATCTTCGAATACTCATCGTCCTTTAGCTTGAAGGGGACCTTGGGAATCACTTTCTTCTTCCTCATCACGTCATAAAAATGGTCTTGATGGGCTTTGGTAAAGAATCTTGTGAAATCCTATAGCTTAGAAGTGGGGCTTTCCCTTTCCTTTTCCTTGAGGACTCTCCGGTTTTTTGTACCATGGAGGTAAGATAGAAGAGGCAAAAAGCGGAATGTCCAACACCAAACTTAAAAATTTTTCTCGTTCCCAAGAAAATAGAAATATAAGAAAAGAAAAAGTAAAGAAAATGGAAGAAAGAGATAGAGGGGATGCGGTATAGGCTTCGGCCTTTGGGGGGGAAGAAAGGGAAAAATGAAGAAAAGAAATGTGTATGGTGAAGAGTATGTAAGAGGGGATGAGTAGTGTAGGTGTGGTTAAAATGGATGAAGTGACGGATATTTATAGGATCGGGTTGGGTGGGTTCGGTTATGGGAATGGAAAAATGGCGGGGGGGATTGAATTTGAATGTGGTTGTTGGAAAGAGAGATGGATGGGATTGATGAGAGGTGATTGGGTGGAGTGAAAGGTGGGGTGAGAAAATCAAGGGGAGTGATGGTTGACAGGATGGATGAATGTGGATGGAAAAGTAGGTGAAAGGGGAGAGAGAATCAATAAGAGTGAGTAAATGGTGAAGTGATTGGTGGTTGGGTGTTATCCATTGGCCAAAGACTTCAAAATTCAAATCAGCATGCTGCCTTTCCCCTGGGAGTTGAACGCCACCAAGGGGATCCTTTTTTTTCTGGCGTTCAATGCCAAGAATTTGCGTTGAACGCCCTGGGGGGGTAAAAAAATTTCCTTGAAGCACCCCCTTCTGGACGTTAAAACTCCAACCTTGTACTCCCCCCTGGGCGCTGAACACCGGATTTGGCATTCAACACCAGTAGAGGGTATGCTCCAGGGTGTGCTGTTTTGCTGCTGTGCTTTTTTGTTTCAATTCTGAGCGCTATACATGATGACAAATGTTAGAAAAATGAGAAGAAATATGAAAATAAATGTAAGATGAAATCAAAATAAAAACTGAAATAAAAACAAGCTAAACTATAGGATACGTATGGTTGGGTTGCCTTCCAACAAGTGCTTCCTTACCGTCATTAGCTTGACGGACAGCTCCTTTACAGAGGTTTATAGGGGCTCAGATCTTTTTCCCTTATTGTGAATTTCCTCCCTCTGCTCTCATGAATTAGTTTAACATGCTCCAGAGACAGGATCCGGTTCACAGTGTGTGGTACGACTGGACTTCTTGTTAAGACTACTCTCATTCCAGGTGAGAAGTCTTCACTAGGAATCTTCTTGTTCCTCCAGCCCTTGGGTACCTTCTTCTTAAGACATCCTCCTTCAATGGCAGATGGTGAATGCCCAACACCAAACTTAGGTGGCTCTGTATGGATTTCCATTGACTGAGAGGGTTTAAGCATTGAGCTTTGCATGCCAGTACCAACTTTGTCTGAAAGAGGTTAAGGCTTAGGAATCTTGAACAGTAAATGGTCTTCATGCATTCTCAGGACTAGCTCTCCTCTCTCTACATCAATCAAAGCTCTCCCAATAGCTAGGAATGGCCTTCCCAGGATGATGGAGTCATCTTTTCCCTATCCATGTCAAGTATCACGAAGTCTGTAGGGAGGTCAAGGATTTCAACCTTTACAAGGACATTCTCCACCACTTCATATGCTTGCTTGAGGGACTTGTCTGCCATCTCCAGTGAGATCCTTGTAGATAGCACCTCTTGGATCCCCAACTTCTTCATCATAGAGAGAGACATCAGATTTATACTTGATCCAGGGTCACATAGTGCTTTCTAAAATGTGATGGTCCCTATAGTACAGGGAATCAGGAAGCTTTGGGATTTGGCGATTTCTGAGATAGTTTCTTTTGCACTAAAGCATTGCACTCCTTGGTTAGCACCACAGTTTCATCTCCCCTCAGGGCCTTCTTCTCAGAGAATACCCTTTTTAAACAGGCCATATAGGGAGGTTTCTTCTCCGACACATCAGTAAAAGGAATATTTATTTGTAACTTCTTGAAGACTGCCAAGAATTTAGCAATTTTCTCATCCTCAGTCTCTGTTTTGAGGGTTACCTAAAATGATGAGGTCTATCTCGGACGAGATGTTCTAGTGTGATCGGAGCTGCCGTGTCCGACCTGTTGGAGCTTGAGGTGTTGCTGGTCCTTGATCACCGGAGGGGGTGCTACCTGCAAGAGACTCCGAAGCTTAAGTCAGCACGGGCTTTAAGCAAGTTTTTTGTAGAATTGGAGTACGTGTTATACCTGGGTGCTCCAGTGTATTTATAGTAGTGCTTGATGATCTTCCTTTGAGATAAGGTGGTTATCTTATCTTATCTTTTGTGGAGGAGATCTTCATCTTTTGGTCAACCGCCTTCTGATGGGAAGTGATCCTTTGTTTTTGGGCCTGCTTGGGCCTCTTATGGCGATTTTGGCCGAGCTCTTTAGGAAGAGGTCGGCAACGAGCCAACATTGCAAGAGGTCGGTCGTTTTGTCTTCGTCCCAGCCAGACCGTATAGCTCGGTCCAGGGTATAAACAGTGCCCCTGCTTGAGCTTCGATCTTCCCCTTGAGATCGTGCTTTTAAACTTCGACCTCTTTTGAGGAAGTCGTGTTCAAGCATCCTAGTCTTGCTCCTTCTTCGGGCTAATTTTACGCTTTTGAATGCTTTCGAAACGCAAAGTGTTTTTTGCTTTAAATGCGGCATCGTTCCCTAGCGCATCAGTTTTAGTTTTTGTGAGCGGTTTAAAAACCTTTTAATAGGGTTTTAATTTCCTTTCTGCTGTTTCGTTCCCTCCTTCATGTGAAATCAAAGAGATTTTTGTTTCTTCAGTTCTTCCTTCTGCCTTCATTTTCATTCTTCTAAAAAGAGGACCTCTTTCTCTGGTTTTGATTTGCCCCAAGTTTTTCTTCTTTCTTTGGAGTTTCAAAGTGTTTGGTGCGGACTATTCATGCTTTCACTACACATCCATTGTTACCTCTTGTTCTCCTTTGTAGGTTGGTACTTTGGTTCATACCCTTTCTCGCTTTATATGTTTTAGTTGTCGTCATCCTTTGTGCTTTATTGGTGCATGCTTTCTTTTTGCACAAAGTTTGGATCTTTTTGAGCTTCTTTTGAAAAGGTTGAAGCTTTCTGGTGATTATTGCATGCCTTTGTTTCTTCAAAGTTACAATCTTTTTTTATCTCTGTTGCTTTGCTTTGGGGGAATGAAGCCGCTTTAGGTGAACCATTTTTGTGCTTTTTACTTTTTTGGTGAAGGGGCTAGGATTTTGATTTTCGTTGACTTTCCTGAATTTTTGGTGATGATTTCTTGTTGCTTTTGTGAATCCTGGGGTGCCCTTTTGCTGCTATACATGTTGTTTGCTGGTTGTCTCTTCTTTTTCTGTTTTCTGTCCGAGTTGTTTGGTAGTGACCTCTTTTCTTTTTTCTTACTATAGGTATAGTTATTCTATGTCGTCACATAAAAACATTGTTGAGATGTCTACAAAGGTCCCCCTGGTATGGCTGACTGGCTAGATTCTATAGTGTTGATGTGTGTCATTGTGGCCGACCCAGAGTACTATGAGAGACTTAGGAGATTTCATAGGATCTATGAGCGTAGGGAGGATGAGAAGAATTATGAACTGGTGTCTCCCGACCCTGAGGAGAGAGTTAGCATCCCTCCCTTAGATCGGACAGAGCGTCCTTTCTTTTACGCCTATGACTATTTCTTTAGCCAACTAGGTATTACCCTTCCTTTTACAACTTCATCCGAACTCTTGGGCTTTTATAAAGATTTTTCAGTTGTTGTGTTAAGAACTAGGTGTCTGATGCACCATTATTTCATGGTACATCTTGTGCTTGATTTAGTGGATTTTTATCCACTTATCTCACACTTATTCATGTAAATTGCATGTTTTACATTTTCCTTCCTGATTTTGTGTTATGATTGAAAACATGTTTCTTTGGTCTTAATTTAGCTAATTTTAATCGTCTCTTATTTCCATTCGATGCCGTGATATGTGTGTTAAGTGCTTTCAGGGTTCATAGGGCAGAAATGGCTTAGAGGATGGAAAGGAAGCATGCAAAAGTGGAAAGAATACAAGAAGCTGAAGGAACTGCAAAGCTGTCAGCCCTGACCTCTTTACACTTAATTGATCATAACTTGAGCTACAGAGATCCAAATGAGGCGGTTCTAGTTGCGTTGGAAAGCTAACATCCGAAGCTTCGCAAAAATATATAATTTATTATAGTTGATCTGGAGTTTAGGGGCGCGCACACGCATATCATGTGCACACACACATTGGCGAAAAGTCCATCGACGCGCATCTGCGGAAAAGTCAACGTGTCAAAATTCATTCCCAGCAATTTCTGAGTTATTTTTAACCCAGTTGTTAGCCCAGAAAACACATATTAGAGGCTACAGAGTGGGGGAATCCAGGAATTCATCATTCACTTAACATTATTCACAATTTTAGGTTTTAGATATAGTTCTCTAGAGAGAGAGGCTCTCTTCTCTCTCCTAGGTTTTAGGATTAGGATTTCTCTTCTACTTTTAATTCTTCTAGTACTCTAGTTTATTGATTTCCCCTTGTTGATTATTTGATGTTGCTACTTGGTTTATGAATTCTCATGTTTAATTTGATTTCTCTATTTAATGCAATTTGAGGTATTTCATATTTATGATTTTAATTTAGCTTTTTACATTCTTAGCTTGTGTTGAGTAATTAGAGACACTTGAGTTATCAAACTCCTTGTTGATTGAAAATTGGAATTCTTTACTGATTGATTTGAATTTCCCTAACTCTAGTATTTTCTTAGGAATTGACTAGGACTTGAGGAATCAAATTGATTTATCCACTTAACATACCTTTATAGTTAGAGGTTGACCAAGTGGGAGTAGAAGCCAATTCTCATCACAATTGATAAGGATAACAAGGATAGGACGTCCATTTCTCATACCTTGCAAGGTTTTTCATGATAATTAGTTTACTTCCTTGTCATTTACATTCCTTGTTCAAACCTTTCAAAAAACCCAAAAAGATACTTTTCTCATAACCAATAATAACAAACCTCCCTGCAATTCCTTGAGAGACGACCCGAGGTTTAAATACTTCGGTTATTAATTTTTATTAGGTTTGCTTTAGTGACAAGCAAGTTTTTGTACGGAGGGATTATTGTTAGTTTAGAAACTATACTTACAACGTGATTACTTTTGTGAAATTCTTTACTAGCAAGAATCCGTTCGTCAGTGTCCGTCCTTCCCAGTCCCTTTTTCTTTACTTGTTTGTGCTGACCAAGCCGAGAGTGGCCAAGAAGAAGGCTTCTTGGATCTCCTTTCAAGCTACCCAGGGTAGGAAGGTGTTTTCTATGTTTGATGACTCTTTTCGGGACTTTAAGAATTTCTATTTTAAAGTCCGGGCTGTTGAGGATGTCCACCTCTTCTTTCTGGATGAGAACAATGAGCCGAATTTTTCCTTATGGTAGCAAAAAGATCGGGTAGTTCTTAAGTACCCTTGGGTGAGTTTAGATGAAGTAGAACAGGCCTTTGTGGGTGTTTTTTAGGAGATCCTTTCCTCCTTCGTTCTGAACTAGGTAGTATCCGACCTCTTTTTTCATAAAAGGGTTTTCTTTTATTGTTTGTGATCTTGTCCTTTTTTGCTGTGTAACTTCTTTTCCTGGCTTCTTTTTAGAGATGGTGACGTCTTCGGATACGATGAAAGCTTTTCGCAAAGCAAAAAAGGTCGTGGCTGCCCGGAATTTGTCGAAGAAGTCTTTGGGGGAGGGTTCTTCAAAACAATTGCCTCCGAAGAAGCCAGTAACTAATTCTCAAGGTCCGAGGAAGATCATCCCAACCCCGAGAGCTCAGACAGCTTCCTCTGACTCGCCTCAGACGACCTCTGGTGCTGCCTCCTCCCCTACTTCTAGTGGTCCCCCTCCTAAGAAGCAAAAGATTGTTGGCACTTATGATCTTAATGACAAAGAATTTGATGGTGTGGCCTTTGCCACAGAGTTGATTGCCCATCATGGTAAAGTTCTTCTGGATGACGTGTCGATCCTTCACCATCTTGATTTTATATCAAGTAATAGTGTTCAGATAGCCAATCTTAGTGCAGCTCTTTCCCAGGTTATCAAGGAATCACTAGTTCGTGCTACTAAGGCCTTTCTGGAGGATGCCAAGTCTGAGTATGATATGATTAAGGCTTTGAAGGATGAGTTGGATGCCAAGGTTGCTAAATTGGAGATTAATGTGGAGAGGGAGAAGGCTCGGGCTACTGCTGCAGAAGCGACTGCCAATCTGGCTGAGGAGATGGCCAAGAAGTCCAAGGAGAGCAATACCCGTACGAATGGTGAGCTCTTGGAAACTAGGGAGAGACTTCAATCTGCTCAGGATGATTACGCCAAGCTTCAAGGCCATATGGTGAGCAGTATGACCGACATGTATGAAAATCTGAAGGCCCAGGTTCGAGTTCTTGCTCCTGACGTCGACCTCTCTTTATTCAGTATGGAAAATGTGGTTGAAGATGGCAAGAATGTGCCTGCCCCAGATGATGATGATGAGGGTCCTCCCCTTGCGCCACCAGCTAAGGTTTCTACTACTTCAGTTACTGCAGCCCCTTCTGCCAAGGTGGTCCCTCTTGGGCCTGAGCCTAATTTGGAGATTCTAAATGGGCCGGAGGGAGTTATTAGTGCCATTCCGATCTCAACTGTCCCACCTTCTCCCAAGGATGCAGCTTCTGGGGCGAGTTTAGACCCGGCCCCTTGTGATTCTCTCTTTATATCTTGTTTTGATTATGTACAGGTATGGTCCAGTCTGTGTATGTATGTCTTGATGGATGACTTTTCTGACACTTTTGCTAGTTGCTTCTTAGCAACTTCTTTGCTTTTAATAAAAAACACTTTCAACTCTTGGGTTGCTTTTGGGTAGCCCTTGAGCCTTTAATGTTTTAATTTTTGTGTTTTGCTGATACGCCGATCAAGCCTTTGGTGAGTTACTTGATATTTGGAGGTTGTTCTTTTATTGCTTTTTCAACCCTTGCAATCCTCGTGGATTTTCTAAATGTTTGGTATATCCTAATCCGACCTCTTTTGTGGGGTAGTATGGGTTTCTACCCTTACCTTTTGGATCATGTCTTGTCTTAGTTGTGTTGACAACCTTCTGCTTTGGCAATTTTATCCTCGTGGCTTGCTATCCGGGCTTTTAGTTACTTGTCCGATAACTTTTTCAGTGTTCTTTACATAGAACCTTTTTAGTTTGTTCGGACGACTTTTTAGCCCTATTTTAAGATCGTGCTTTCGCTTTTTGAGTAACGTCTCCTTTTACGAGTTGTACCCTTTTAGCTAAGCACTTTGAGCTTAGGTTTTTTCAACCTTTTTTGGCCTTTACTTGTTCCCTTTTTAGTGATCCTTTTATTGGTTCAACTTCTCTGTTGGACCTTCTCAAGTTATTTTTAGTAATCCCATTTCTAGCTTGACCTCGTTAGGTTGCTTTATATGGGTTACTTTTATAACTTCTCGCATTAACTCGAGCTTTGTTGCTTCACCTTGCCGACCTCTTTTTTCTTTGGTCGGACGATGAATTTTGTGTTTTTTAACGTAAATTAATGCGTCTTGGTAGGAAACTTTTTAGGGAATTGATAACTTTATTCAAATAATAAGATAAAAATATAAATAAAAGTGTGTACATGTGAGTGCTTACCCTTCTAGTTTGGGCAGTTTTTAGATCTTGGTCTGGCGCCATATTAAAAAACCTTTTAGGAAAAAGAGTGCGCCTTGGCCTAAGATCTTTTACCTTTTTCTAGCTATAGTACCTTCTTAGGTTACAGGCATGCCATGACCTTGGTAGCTCCCACCCTTCGAGATCGGCCACCATATAGTAGCATTTTCCTAGTACTTCTGTAACTTGAGATGGCCCTTTCCAGTTGGCTGCTTGCTTCCTTTCTCCTGACCGACCTGCTCCGGTATCATTTCGGATTAAGATGAGATCGTTGGTGGCGAAGCTTCGCTGGATTACCTTCCGATTGTACCTTAAAGCCATTCGACACTTTAACGCTTCCTTTCTAATCCAAACTCTTTCTCAGACTTCTGGAAGTAGGTCAAGCTCTTCCCTTTGAGCTTGAGAGTTGATGTCTTCATTGTAGAGGATCACTCTAGGGGTCCTTCTTCTACTTCCATGGGGATCATTGCCTCCATTCTGTAAGCAAGTCGGAAGGGTGATTCCCCAGTGGTGGAGTATGGTGTTGTCTGATATGCCCATAGGACTTGTGGAAACTCTTCGGCCCAAGCTCCCTTAGCGTCCTGTAGTCTCTGTTTTAGCCCAGCCAATATGACTTTGTTGGCGGCTTCCGCCTGTCCATTGGCTTGTCGGTGTTCTACAGACGTGAACTGGTGCTTGATTTTCTAATCGGCTACCAGATTTCTAAAGCCTGTGTCGGTAAACTGACTGCCATTGTTTGTGGTGATGGAGCATGGGACCCCAAACCTTGTGACAATATTTCCGTATAGGAACTTCCGACTTCTTTGGATGGTGGCAATGGCTAAAGGTTCAGCCTCGATTCATTTTGTGAAATAGTCTATTTCTACAATGAGGAACTTGACTTGCTCTAATCCCTGAGGGGAATGGTTCGAGGAGGTCGAACCCCCACTTTACGAATGGCCAGGGAAAAGTGACACAGATGAGTTCCTCGGGTGGTGCCGTATCGAAGTTGGTGTGCTTCTGGCATGAGGGCATCTTTTGACGAACTCTGTTGCTTCTTTTTGCAAGGTTGACCAGTAAAAACCCGCTCGGAGTACCTTCTTGGAAAGATCTCGTGTCCCGAGGTGGTTGCCGCACATGCCACCGTGAACTTCCTCTAGAACTTCCCTCGTATCAGAGGTCGGAATGCATTTTAGGAGTGGTGTAGAGATTCCCCTCCTCTATAGGATGTCGTGCACTATGGTGTAGTACTGTGCTTCTCACACTAGCCTTTTTGCCTCCTTTTTATCTGCGAGGAGTGTTTCAGACTTAAGATAGCTGATTGTGGGAGTCATCCACCCTTTGTCCTAGTCTGATATGCTTAAGACCTTCTTTTCTTCCGAGGTTGACGGATTTTGTTGGGTTTTTTGGATGAGGCTTCTATTGTTGCCCCCGGGTTTGGTGCTGGCTAGTTTTGAAAGTGCATTAGCTCGGACATTTTTTTCCCGAGGAATATGTCGGATCTCATATCCTATGAATTTCTCGAGCTGTTCTCTAGTCTTGTTTAGGTATTTCTTCATGGTGGGATCCTTAGCCTGGTAACTCCCTTCTATTTGGGAGGTGACTACCTGTGAGTCGCTGAAAATGGTAAGCTTTTGAACTCCGACCTCCCTAGCCAGCTTCAAGCCATCCAGTAGGGCTTTGTACTCGGCTTGGTTATTTCAGGCAGGGAACTCGAACCTTAAGGAGAGTTCGAGTTTGGTTCCTTGATCACTTTCTAGGATCACACCTGCTCCACTCCCAGCTTTGTTTGAGAAGCCGTCAACGTAAAGGTTCCATTCTATGGGGTGCCCGGGGTGCCGGTGTACTCTGCGACAAAATCGGCCAGGTATTGAGACTTGATGGCCGTTCGAGCCTCATACTTAAGGTCAAATTTGGACAACTCAATTGCCCACTGTAGGATTCTTCCTGCTAAGTCAGTTTTCTACATGATACATTTTATGGGTTGATTAGTCCGTATTCTGATGGTATGGGCCTGAAAGTATGGTCGGAGTCATCGAGAAGTAAATATAAGGGCATAGGCAAACTTTTCTATCTTTTGGTAGTTTAGTTCAGCCCTTGCAGAACCCTACTGATGAAGTACATAGGTTGTTGCCCATTTTCGTCTTCTCTGACTAGTTATGAGGCTATCGTCCAACTTCCTACGCGAGGTATAGGATTACTTCTTCACCTTCCATGGGTCCGGTTAGGATAGGTGGTCACCCCAGGAATGTCTTGAAGTCTTGGAAGGCTTGTTCACATTCTAGGGTCCATTCAAACCTTTTTCCTTTCCTTAGTGTTGCATAGAAAGGGAGAGATCTCAAAGCCGACCCAGCTAGGAATCTAGACAGGGCCGCTAGTCTTCCATTTAGCTGCTGGACCTCTTTGACGCAGGTCGGGCTTTTCATGGTGAGTATGGCCTCGCATTTCTCTGGGTTTGCTTTGATCCCTCTCTAGGTGATCATGAAGCCCAAGAATTTGCCAGCTTCTACCGCAAAAGTGCACTTTGCGGGATTAAGTCTCATCTCATGCCTTCTTATAGTGTCGAACACTTCAGTGAGGTCGGATAACAACGTTTCCTCTCTTTGTGTCTTTACCATCATGTCGTCTACATAAACCTTCATCAGCTTTCCGATGTGATTGGCGAAAACTTTGTTCATCAATCTTTGATATGTAGCCCTGCGTTCTTGAGTCCGAAGGGCATGACTACGTAGTAGTAGTTTGCTCTTGGGGTTAGCAATAAAGTTTTCTCCTGGTCAGGTTGATACATTGGGATTTGGTTGTATCCTGAGTAAGCGTCCATGAAGGAGAGGTAATTGTATCCCGATGAAGCATCGACTAGTGTGTCTATATTCGTGAGTGGATAGGGATCTTTTGGGCAGGCTTTGTTGAGGTCGGTGTAAGTAGTGTACATCCACCACTTCCCATTTGACTTTTTGACAAGTACTACATTGGCTAGCCATAAAAGGTACTTTACCTCCCTTATGAACCCTGCCTCCAGCAAAGCCTGTACCTGCTCCTCCACAGCTTGCGACCTCTCTAAGCCGAACTTCCTACGCTTCTGTTGCACTGGCCGAGATCCAGGGTATACTGCTAATTTATGGCACATTAGTCCAGGATCAATACCAAGCATGTCTACGACCTTTCAATCAAAAAGGTCAGAATTATCCTTTAGGAGCTCATAAGCGGATAATTTATACACTTTTTGGCATTGTTTTTAGGTAGTTTTTAGTAGGATCTAGCTACCTTTTAGTATATTTTTATTAGTTTTTAAGCAAAATTTAGATTTCTAGACTTTACTATAAGTTTGTGTATTTTTCTATGATTTCAGGTATTTTCTGGCTGAAATTGAAGGACCTGAGCAAAAATCTGATTCAGAGGCTGAAAAAGGACTGCTAATGCTGTTGGATTCTGACCTCCCTGAACTCGAAATAGATTTTGGAGCTACAGAAGCCCAAATGGCGCGCTCTCAATTGCGTTGGAAAGTAGACATCCTGGGCATTCCAACAATATATAATAGTTCATACTTTGCTCGAGTTTTGACGATACAAACTGGCGTTCAAATGCCAACTTCCTACCCTATTCTGGTGTTAAACGCCAGAAACAGGATAGAAGCTGGAGTTAAATGACCAAACTGGCATAAAAACTGGCGTTTAACTCCAAGAAAAGTCTCTACACATGAAAGCTTCAATGCTCAGCCCAAGCACACACTAAGTGGGTCCGAAAGTGGATTTCTGCATTATTTACTTATCTTTGTAAACCTTAGCTACTAGTTTTAGTATAAATATTACTTCTTCTCATTGTATTAGAGGTCTTGGTTATTCTGGTTCCCCCTCTGGGGCCGAAACCAATGAACACCATTATCACTTATGTATTTTCAACGGTGGAGTTTTTACACACCATAGATTAAGGTGTGGAGCTCTGCTGTTCCTCGAGTATTAATGCAAAGTACTATTGTTCTTCTATTCAATTCATGCTTATTCTTTTTCTAAGATATTCATTCACACACAAGAACATGATGAATGTGATGATTATGTGACACTCATCACCATTCTCACTTATGAACGCGTGATTGACAACCACTTCCTTTCTACATGGAAACAAGCTTGAATGTATATCTCTTGGGTTTCTAATCAACGATTCACATCAACTCCCCTCTGACAATGGGACATCTGAATCCGAGATTAGAGTCTTCGTGGTATAAGCTAAAATCAATTGGCAGCATTCTTGAGATCCAAAAAGTCTAAACCTTGTCTGTGGTATTCCGAGTAGGATCTGGGATGGGATGACTGTGACGAGCTTCAAACTCGCGACTGTAGGGCATGGTGACAGACGCAAAAGGATAGTAAATCCTATTCCTACACGATCGAGAACCAACATCTTATTAGCTATACGATATCTGTGCATGGTATTTTTCATCCGAGACGAGCAATCCGACAGTTGATTAGCTGTACAGAAACTGTAGAGGACCATTTTCACTGAGAGGACGGAAAGTAGCCATTGACAACGGTAACACCCAACATACAGCTTGCCATAGAAAGGAGTATGAAGGATTGGATGAAGGCAATAGGAAAGCAGAGATTCATAAGGAACAACGCATCTCCATATGCTTATCTGAAATTCCCACCAATGAATTACATAAGTATCTCTATCTTTATTTTATGTTTATTTATATTTTAATTATCAAAACTCCATAACCATTTGAATCCGCCAGACTTAGATTTACAAGATGACCATAGCTTGTTTCAAGCCGACAATCTCCGTGGGATCGACCCTTACTCACGTAAGGTTTATTACTTGGACGACCCAGTGCACTTGCTGGTTAGTTGTGCGAAATTGTGAAAAAGAGTTGAGAATACAATTGTGCGTACTAAGTTGTTGGCGCCATTGAGATCACAATTTCGTGCACCAAGTTTTTGGTGCCGTTGCCGGAGATTGTTCGAGTTTGGACAACTGACGGTTCATCTTATTCCTTAGATTAGGTAATTTTCTTCTTATTTTATTTTCAAAAAAGTTTTCAAAAATCTTTCAAAAAATTTTTCTTCTTTTTCGTTTTTCCAAAATAATTTTCTAAAAATCCAAAAAAATTTATAAAATCATAAAAACAAAAAATTTTGTGTTTCTTGTTTGAGTCTTGATTCAATTTTTAAGTTTGGTGTCAATTGTATATTTCTATTTTTCTCACAAAAATTTTTCAAAAAATTCATGCATTGCATTTTTTATGATCTTCAAGTTATTCTTGATAAGTCTTCTTGTTTGATCTTCATATTTTCTTGTTTTGTGTCTTTTCTTGTTTTTCATATGCATTTTCGAATTTTTAGAGTCAAAAGTTTAAAAATTTCTAAGTTTGGTGTCTTGCATGTTTTCTTTTCTTGAAAATTTTTCAAAAATAAGTCTTGATGTTCATCTTGATCTTCAAGGTGTTCTTGGTGTTCATCTTGACATTCATAGTGTTCTTGCATGCATCATTTGTTTTAATCCAAAATTTTTATGTATTGGGTCATTTTGTGGTTTTTCTCTCTCCTCGTTAAAATTCAAAAATAAAAAATATCTTTCCCTTATTTCTCTCATAAATTTCGAAATCTTTGGGTTGACTTAGTCAAAAAATTTCTAAAATAAGTTGTTTCTTATTAGTCAAGTCAAGATTTCAATTTAAAAAAATATTATCTTTTCAAAAACTTTACTAACAATTAATGTGATTGGTTCAAAAATTTCAATTTTGTTACTTTCTTGTTAAGAAAGATTCAAACTTTAAATTTTAAGAATCATATCTTTTAGTTTTTTGTTAGTCAAGTCATCAACTTAAATTTTAAAAATAAAATCTTTTTAATTTCTTTTTCAAATCTTTTTCAAAATAAATTTCAATCATATCTTTTTAATCATATCTTTTTCAATCATATCTCTTTTTTTAAATTTTGATTTCAAAAATCTTTTCGAACTTCTTATCTTTTCAAAATTGATTTTTAAATCTTTTTCAACTAACTAATTGACTTTTTGTTTGTTTTTTATCTTTTTCAAAACCACCCAACTACTTTTCTCTCTCTAATTTTCAAAAATCACCTTCCTCTTTTTCAAAATTCTTTTAATTAACTAATTGTTTCAAATTTTAATTTTAATTTTATTTCTTCTCTTAATTTTCGAAAATCACTAACCATTTTTCAAAAACAATTTTCGAAAACTCCTCTCTCTCATCTCCTTCTATTTATTTATTCATTTACTAACACTTCTCTTCATCTTAAAATTTGAACACTCTCTTCTCCTTTGTGTTCAAATTTTTTTCTTATCCTTCTTCTATTTTTTTTCTTCTACTCACATAAAAGAATCTCTATACTGTGACATAGAGGATTCTTTTTCTTTTCTGTTCTCTTCTTTTTCATATGAGCAGGAGCAAAGACAAGGAAATTCTTGTTGAAGTAGATCCAGAACCTGAAAGGACTCTGAAAAAGAAGCTAAGAGAAGCTAAAGCACAACAATCCAGAGAAAACCTTACAGAGAATTTTGAAAAAGAAAGAGACATGGCCGAACCCAACAACAATGCAAGGAAGATGCTTGGTGACTTTACTGCACCAAATTCCAACTTACATGGAAGAAGCATCTCAATCCCTGCCATTGGAGCAAACAATTTTGAGCTAAAGCCTCAATTAGTTTCTCTGATGCAACAGAATTGCAAGTTTCATGGACTTCCATCAGAAGATCCTTTTCAGTTCTTAACTGAGTTCTTGCAGATATGTGATATTGTTAAGACCAATGGAGTTGATCTCGAGGTCTATAAGCTTATGCTTTTCCCTTTTGCTGTAAGAGACAAAGCTAGAATATGGTTGGACTCTCAACCTGAAGATAGCCTGAACTTTTGGGATAAGCTGGTCACGGCTTTTTTAGCCAAGTTCTTTCCTCCTCAAAAGTTGAGCAAGCTTAGAGTGGATGTTCAAACCTTCAGACAGAAAGAAGGTGAATCCCTCTATGAAGCTTGGAAAAGATACAAGCAACTGACCAAAAAGTGTCCTTCTGACATGCTCTCAAAATGGACCATCTTGGATATATTCTATGATGGTCTGTCTGAATTGTCTAAGATGTCATTGGACCATTCTGCAGGTGGATCTATTCACCTAAAGAAAATGCTTGCAAAAGCTCAAGAACTCATTGAAATAGTTGCAAATAACCAGTTCATGTACACCTCTAAGAGGAATCCTGTGAGTAATGGGACGCCTCAGAGGAAGGGAGTTCTTGAAATTGATGCTCCAAATGCTATATTGGCTCAGAACAAAATGTTGACTCAACAAGTTAATATGATTTTTCAGAGTCTGAATGGATTGCAAAATGCATCCAACAGTACTAAAGAAGCATCTTCTGAAGAAGAAGCTTATGATCCTGAGAACCCTGCAATGGCAAAGGTGAATTACATGGGTGAAGCCTATGGAAACACCTATAATCTCTCATGGAGAAATGATCCAAATTTCTCATGGAAAGATCAACAAAAGCCTCAACAAGGCTTTAATAATGGTGGAAGAAACAGGTTTAGCAATAGCAAGCCTTTTCCATCATCCTCTCAGCAATAGACAGAGAAATTTGAGCAGAGTCCCTCTAGCTTAGCAAACATAGTCTCTGATCTATCTAAGGCCACTTTAAGTTTCATGAATGAAAGTCCTCCATTAGAAATTTGAAGGCACAAGTGGGCCAGCTGAGTAAAAAAGTCACTGAGACTCCTCCTAGTACTCTCCTAAGCAATACAGAAGAGAATCCAAAAAGAGAGTGCAAGGCCATAACCTTACTTGGTGTGGCTGAACCTAGAGAGGAGGAGGAGGACGTAAATCCCAGTGAGGAAGACCTCATGGGACCTCCTCTGGACAAAAAAGAGTTCCATTTGAGGAACCTAAGGAATCTGAGGCTCATCTAGAGACCATAGAGATTCCATTAAACCTACTTCTGCCATTCATAAGCTCTAATGAATATTCTTCCTCTAAGAAGGATGAAGATATTACTGAAGAGCAAGTTGCTAAGTACCTTGGAGCAATCATGAAGTTGAATGCCAAGTTATTTGGTAATGAGACTTGGGTGGATGAACCCCCCTTGCTCACCAATGAACTGAATGACTTAGTTAGGCAGACATTACTTCAAAAGAAACAGGATCCTGGTAAATTTTTAATTCCCTGTACCATAGGCACCATGACCTTTGAAAAGGCTCTGTGTGACCTGGGGTCAGGCATAAACTTAATGCCACTCTCTGTAATAGAGAAACTGGGAATCTTTGAGGTACATGCTGCCAAATTCTCATTAGAGATGGCAGACAAATCCATGAAAAAGGCTTATGGACAGGTAAAGAACGTGCTAGTAAAGGTCAAAGGCCTTTACATCCCTGCTGATTTCATAATCCTAGACACTAAAAAGGATGAGGACGAATCCATCATCCTTGGAAGATCCTTCCTAGCCATAGCAAATGCTGTAATTGATGTGGACAGAGGAGAGTTGATCCTTTAATTGAATGAGGACTAACTTGTGTTCAAGACTCAAGGTTCTCCTTCTGTACACATGGAGAAGAAGTATGAAAAACTTCTATCAATACAGAGTCAAACCAAAACCCCCACATTCAAACTCTAAGTTTGGTGTTCGGAGGCCACAGCCAAACTCTAAGTTTGGTATTGAGAGGCCACAACCAAACTCTAAGTTTGGTGTTGGGAGGCCCCAACCATGCTCTGAATATCTATGAGGCTCCATGAGAGCCCACTGTCAAGCTATTGACATTAAAGAAGCGCTTATTGGGAGGCAACTCGATTTTATTTATCTATGTTATTTTATATTTTCTTTAGGTTGATGATAATGTGGAGTCACAAAAACAACTGGAAAAATCAAAGCAGAATAAAAAAAACAGCATTACAAACTGCACACCCTAGAGGAGGAACTTACTAGCATTTAAACGCCAGTAAGAGTAGCAGAATGGGCGTTAAACGCCCAGTCTGGCATTATTCTGGGCGTTTAACGCCAGAAATGGGCACCAGACTGGCGTTTAACGCCAGAATAGAGCACCAAGTTGGCGTTAAACGCCAGAAACAAGCAACAGCTTGGCGTTAAACGCCAGAAAAGGTATAAAAGCTGGTATTTAACACCATAAACAAGCAGCAGTCTAGCGTTAAACGCTAGAATTGCACTCTAAAGGCATTTTTGCATGCCTAAATGGAGCAGGGATGAGAAGTCCTTAACCCCTCAGGATCTGTGGACCCCACAGGATCCCCACCAACCTCAACTCATTCTCTCTCTCTCTCTCTCTCTCTCACACCTTTTCATAACATTCTTCCCCAAATATCCTTCACCAATCACCTCCATCTCTCTACCCCAAATACCCTTCACCAATCACCTCCATAACCCTCCTCCCACTCCTACATAAACCCCTCATCCCTTCTTCAATTTCAACATCACAAACACCTTATACCCCCCTTGGCCGAATTCACTCTCTCCCTCCATCTCCTCCATTTTTCTTCTTCTTCCTCTTCTTTCTTTCTTCTTTTGCTCGAGGACAAGAAAACGTTTTAAGTTTGATGTGGTAAAAGCATTGCTTTTTGTTTTTCTATAACCATTTATGGCACCTAAGGCCGGAGAAACCTCTAGAAAGAGGAAAGGGAAGGTAAAAGCTTCCACCTCCGAGTCATGAGAGATAGAGAGATTCATCTCAAGGATCCATAGCTCAGTAGTAGAGCATTTGATTGTACATCAAGGAGCCATGAAGGAAGAGCAACAAAGGCAAGGAAGAGACACTGAGGAGCTCAAGCACTCCACAGGATCTCCAAAAGGAAGAACTAGCCGTCATTACTAAGGTGGACCAGTTCTTTGATTTCCTTGTTCTTATGTTTCTATTTTTCGAATTTGATGCTTTATGTTTGTCTATGTTTGTGTCTTTATTACTTGATCATTAGTGTCTAGTGTCTATGCCTTAAAGCTATGAATAATTCCATGAATCCTTCACATTTCTTAAATGAAAAATGTGCCTAATTACAAAAGAACAAGAAGTACTTGGATTTCAAATTTTATCTTGAAATTAGTTTAATTATTTTGATGTGGTGGCAATACTTTTTGTTTTTCTGAATGAATGCTTGAACAGTGTATATTTTTTATAGTGAAGTTTATGAATGTTAAAATTGTTGGCTCTTGAAAGAATGATGAACAAAGAGAAATGTTATTGATAATCTGAAAAATCATGAAATTGATTCTTGAAGAAAGAAAAAGCAGTGAAAAAGAAAAAAAAAGTAGCGAAAAAAATATGGCGAAAAAAAAGGAGAGAAAGAAAGAAAAAGAAAAAGCAAACAGAAAAAGCCAATAGCCCTTTAAACCAAAAGGCAATGGTAAAGAGGATTCAAGGCTTTGAGCATCAGTGGATAGGAGGGCCCAAAGGAATAAAATCCTAGCCTAAGCGGCTAAATCAAGCTGTCCCTAACCATGTGCTTGTGTCATGAAGGTCCATGTGAAAAGTTTGAGACTGAGTGGTTAAAGTCGTGATCCAAAGCAAAAAGAGTGTGCTTAAGAACTCTGGACACCTCTAATTGGGGACTTTAGCAAAGCTAGGTAACAATTTGAAAAGGTTCATCCAGTTATGTGTCTGTGGCATTTATGTATCCAGTGGTAATACTGGAAAACAAGTGCTTAGGGCCACAGCCAGGACTCGTAAAGTAGCTGTGTTCAAGAATCAACATACTGAACTAGGAGAATCAATAACACTATTTAAAATTCTGAGTTCCTATAGCTGCCAATCATTCTGAATTTCAAAGAAAAAAGTGAGATGCCAAAACTGTCCAGAAGCAAAAAGCTACTAGCCCCACTTATCTAATTGGGACTAAGTTTCATTGATATTGTGAGATTCATTGTATGTTCTCTTCTTTTTATCCTATTTGATTTTCAGTTGCTTGGGGACAAGCAACAATTTAAGTTTGGTGTTGTGATGAGCGGATAATCTATACGTTTTTTGGCATTGTTTTTAGGTAGTTTTTAGTAGGATCTAGCTACTTTTTAGTATATTTTTATTAGTTTTTAAGCAAAATTCACATTTCTAGACTTTACTATAAGTTTCTGTGTTTTTCTGTGATTTCAGGTATTTTCTGGCTGAAATTGAGGGACCTGAGCAAAAATCTTATTCAGAGGCTGAAAAAGGACTGCTGATGTTGTTGGATTCTGACCTCCCTGCACTCAAAATAGATTTCTGGAGCTATAGATACCCAATTGGCGCTCTCTTAATTGCATTGGAAAGTAGACATCTTAGGCTTTCCAGTAATATATAATAGTCCATACTTTGCCCGAGTTGAGATCACGCAAACTGGCGTTTAACGCTAACTTTCTACCCTATTCTGGCGTTAAACGACAGAACTGGCATAAAAGCTGGAGTTAAATGCCCAAACTGGCACAAAAGGTGGAGTTAAATGCCAGGAATAGCCTCTACACATGAAAGCTTCAATGCTCAGCCCAAACACACACCAAGTGGGCCCCGGAAGTAGATTTCTGCACTATCTATCTTAGTTTACCCATTACTTGAAATAGATTATTTGGAGCTACAGAAGCCCAAATGGCGCGCTCTCAGTTGCGTTGGAAAGTAGACATCCTGAGCTTTCCAACAATATATAATAGTTCATACTTTGCTCCAGTCCTATTCTGGCGTTAAACGCCAGAAACAGGATAGAAGTTGAAGTTAAACGCCTAAACTGGCATAAAAACTGGCGTTTAACTCCAAGAAAAGTCTCTACACATGAAAGCTTCAATGCTCAGCCCAAGCACACACCAAGTGGGCCCAGAAGTGAATTTCTGCATCATTTACTTATCTCTGTAAACCTTAGCTACTAGTTTTAGTATAAATATTACTTTTTCTCATTGTATTAGAGGACTTGGTTATTCTGGTTCCCCCTCTTCGGCCAAAGCCAATGAACACCATTATCACTTATGTATTTTCAACGGTGGAGTTTCTACACACCATAGATTAAGGTGTGGAGCTTTGCTGTTCCTCGAGTATTAATGCAAAGTACTATTGTTCTTCTATTCAATTCATGCTTATTCTTATTCTAAGATATTCATTCGCATACAAGAACATGATGAATGTGATGATTATGTGACACTCATTACCATTCTCACTTATGAACGCGTGATTGACAACCACTTCTGTTTTACATGAAAACAAGCTTGAATGTGTATCTCTTGGGTTTCTAATCAACGATTCACATCGACTCCCCTCTGATAATGGGGCATCTGAATCCGAGATTAGAGTCTTCGTGGTATAAGCTAGAATCAATTTGCAGCATTCTTGAGATCCGGAAAGTCTATACCTTGTCTGTGGTATTCCGAGTAGGATCTGGGATGGGATGACTGTGACGAGCTTCAAACTTGCGACTGTAGGGCGTGGTGACAGACGCAAAAAGATAGTAAATCCTATTCCTACACGATCAAGAACCAACAGCTGATTAGCCATATGATATCTGTGCATGATATTTTTCATCTGAGACGAGCAATCCGACAGTTGATTAGCCGTACAGAAACTGTAGAGGACCATTTTCACTAAGAGGACGGGAAGTAGCCATTGACAACAGTGACACCCAACATACAGCTTGCCATAGAAAGGAGTATGAAGGATTGGATGAAGGCAAAAGGAAAGCAGAGATTCAGAAGGAACAATGCATCTCCATACGCTTATCTGAAATTTCCACCAATGAATTACATAAGTATCACTATCTTTATTTTATGTTTATTTATATTTTAATTATCAAAACTCTATAACCATTTGAATCCGCCTGACTGAGATTTACAAGATGACCATAGTTTGCTTCAAGCCGACAATCTCAGTGGGATCGACCCTTACTCACGTAAGGTTTATTACTTGGACGACCTAGTGCACTTGCTGGTTAGTTGTATGAAGTTGTGAAAAAGAGTTGAGCATACAATTGTGCATACCAAGTTGTTGGCGCTATTGAGATCACAATTTCGTGCACCAGGAGCTTTGTTAGCAGCTCCTTTAGGTCTCCTTTTAGATTCGCCCCAACGGAGTTCTTCGCGAGCTTGGATTTTCCTGAGTTCTATAGTATTGGTTTCTTTTCCTCTTGGGTCGCCTTTAAGGTTCAGAATTTCGTTGTAACAGCGTCGCGCGAGTTTTTGGTCTCCTTTTATGGTGGTGATCCCTTTTGGAGTTGGGAACTTCATGCATAGGTGCGGAGTAGAGACCACTACGGCGAGCTGATTTAGCATTGTCCAACCTATGAGGGCATTGTACGTGGAGCTCACATCGACTACGATGTAGTCTATGCTCAATGTTCTAGACCGTGTCCCTTTTTCGAATGTTGTGTGCAATAGGATGTACCCAAGTGGCTGGATTGGGGAGTCTCCGAGCCCGAATAAGCTATTTGGATATGCTCTGAGGTCTTTCTCTTGTAGGCCGAGCTTGTCGAAATTGGATTTGAACAGGATATCTGCAGAGCTTCCTTGGTCTACCAACGTTCGGTGGAGATTGGCATTGGCGAGTATGATGGTAATGACCACGGGGTCATCAATCCCTAGGATGATGCCTGCGGCGTCTTCTTGAGTGAAGGTAATAGTGGGAAGGTCGGGCAACCTGTCTCCTTCTCTGACATGATATACCTCTTTAAGGTGTTTTTTGTGGGATGACTTAAAGATCCCTCCTCCTGCGAATCCTTCATTTATCATGTGAACATATCTCTCAGGGGTGTGAGGGGGACGCTCAACTCGTCCGACCTCTTCATCCTTTCTTCTCTTTTTTGGTTCATCCGCTCTATTGGCTAATAACCGATCTATTCTCCCTTCTCGTGCCAATTTTTCTATGACATTCTTCAGGTCATAGCACTCGTTGGTATAATGCCCGTAGATTCGGTGGTATTCACAATACTCTGTCCGACTTCCTCTCCTCTTGTGTTTAATCGGGCGGGGGGAGTGGGATCTTCTCAGTGTTGTATATCTCAAAGTAAACATCTAGAAAGGACACCCGAAGAGGGGTGTAGTTGTGGTACTTTCTGGGTTTCTCAGTAGGTTGGTCTTCTTTTTTTCTAGACTCTTTATCCTTGTCCCGAGGTGGGTAGGAGAATCCGGTCTTTGAGTTTTCTCCTAATCGGGAGTTTTCCTCCATATTGATGTATTTTTCTACCCGTTCTTGTACCTCATTCAGAGATGTTGGGTGTTTTTTGGATATGGAGTGGCTAAAGGGTCCCTCCCGTAGACCGTTAATAAGTCCCACAATAGCTGCTTCGGTAGAAAGGTTCTGTATGTGAAGTCATGCTTTATTGAATCTCTCCATGTAACTGCGGAGACTTTCCCGATCTCCTTGTTTAATCCCTAGCAGGCTTGGAACGTGCTTGGTTTTATCCTTCTAGATGGAGAATCTGGCTAAGAACTTCTTGGCGAGGTCATCGAAGCTTGTGATCGACCTTGGCGGCAGGTTGTCGAACCACTTTATTGCCGTCTTGGTCAAGGTAGTCGAGAAGGCTTTGCAACGGGTCGCATCTGAAGCATCCGTGAGGTACATCCGGCTCCTAAAGTTGCTAAGGTAATGACTTAGGTCAGATGTGCCATCGTATAGGGTTATGTCCGGGGCTTTGAAGTCCTTTGGGACTTTAGCCTTCATGATTTCTTTCGTGAACGAGTCTTGCTCCTTGCGAGGGCTATCTTCACGGTTGGACCGAGCAGTTCTAGTTTTGAGTTCGGCTTCGAGCTTTAAGAATTTGTCTTCCAGCTCTTGACACCGTCTTGTTTCTCTGCGAAGATCTCGCTCGGCTTCACGCTGACATTCAGCTTCTTGTTCAAGCTGTTTGAGGCGATCCTACTATTCACGAATGGCATCTAAAATTTCTGTGTTCTGGGTCTGCTTGTTTCCCTTGGATTGGTGTATGTCATTTAGGGAGTTTGGTGTGGCATTCGTGTTCTTAAGCGGTGTTCCTTCTTCTAATCTCGAGTTATGGTCGTTGACAGGGTTGCTTTCCATGTCGATGGGATGACTTTCAGGTTCCCCAGCAACGGTGCCAATGTTCCGAGGGTTACCTGAAATGATGAGGTCGATCTCGGACGAGATCTTCTGGTGTGCTCAGAGCTGCCGTGTCCGACCTGTTGGAGCTTGAGGTGCTGCTGGTCCTTGATCACCGGAGGGGGTGGTACCTACAAGAGACTCCAAAGCTTAAGCCAGCACGGGCTTTAAGCAGATTTTTTGTAAAATTGGAGTATGTGTTATACCTGGATGCTCCAGTGTATTTATAGTAGTGCTTGATGATCTTCCTTTGAGATAAGGTGGTTATCTTATCATATCTTTTGTGGAGGAGATCTTTATCTTTTGGTCAACCGCCTTCTAATGGGCGGTGATCCTTTGTTTTTGGGCCTGCTTGGGCCTCTTATGGCGATTTTGGCCGAGCTCTTTAGGAAGAGGTCGGCGACGAGCCAACATTGCAAGAGGTCGGTCGTTTTGTCTTCGTCCCAGCCAAACTGTATAGCTCGGTCCAGGGTATGAAGAGTCTCCTTTTGCACATTTAGAGAGGGTCATACTTCAGGCTCCTTTATCTTCATTGGGGCGTGTACTAGTACATTCCCAGCCTTCTCTTGAGCTGATCCCTCATTCAATTCCTCAGCATCCTTCTCCTCCTTGGGTTTGGCCTTTTTTTCCATAGTGAGGACCCTGCATTCTTCCCTTGGATTTACCTTTGTATTGCTTGGAAGAGTGTTGGGAGATCTCTCAGGTATCCTGCTGCTCAACTGACTCAGTTGTATCTCTAAGTTCTGAATTGAGGACCAAGACTCTTGCATAAAGCTATGAGTGGTCTTGGAAAGGTCAGAGACTATTGTGTCCAAGTCAGAGATGCTTTGCATAGGCGTCTCCAATTGCTGCTGAGAGGGTTGGAACTGTCTATTGTTGAACCTATTTTTATTGATTCCACCTTGATTATTGTTGAAGCCTTGTTGAGGCCTCTGCTGCTGCCACCACCCAAAGTTAGGGTGATTCCTTGATGAGCGGATAATTTATACGCTTTTTGGCATTGTTTTCAGTGTGTTTTTAGTATATTTTAGTTAGTTTTTATTACATTTTTATTAGTTTTTAGTTAAAATTCACTTTTCTGGGCTTTACTATGAGTTTGTGTGTTTTTCTGTGATTTCATGTATTTTCTGGCTGAAATTGAAGGATCTGAGCAAAAATCTGATTCAGAGGCTGAAAAGGACTACAGATGCTGTTGGATTCTGACCTCTCTGTACTCGAAGTGGATTTTCTGGAGCTACAGAAGCCCAATTGGTGCGCTCTCAACTGCGTTGGAAAGTAGACATCCTGGGCTTTCCATCAATGTGTAATAGTCCATACTTTGCCCGAGATTTGATGGCCCAAACCGGCGTTGCAAATCAGCTTCAAAATTCCCAGCGTTTAACGCTGGAACTGGCATAAAAATTGGAGTTAAACGCCCAAACTAGCACAAAAGCTGGCGTTTAACTCCAAGAAGAGTCCCTACACGAAAATGCTTCAATGCTTAGCCCAAGCACACACCAGGTGGGCCCGGAAATGGATTTTTCTGTCATTTACTCATTTCTGTAAACCCTAGGTTACTAGTTCACTATTAATAGGATCTTTTGACATTGTATCTGTACATCATGATACTTTACACGTTTCTCATTGTATCTTCTATGGCATGAGTCTCTAAACCCCATGGTTGGGGGTGAGGAGCTCTGCTGTGTCTTGATGGATTAATGCAATTACTACTATTTTTCATTCAATCATGCTTGTTTCCATTCTAAGATATCACTTGTTCCTAAACCTGATGAATGTGATGATCCGTGACACTCATCATCATTCTCAACTATGAACGTGTGCCTGACAACCACCTCTGTTCTACCATAGATTGAGTAGATATCTCTTGGATTCCTTAATCAGAATCTTCGTGGTATAAGCTAGAATTGATGGCGGCATTCAAGAGAATCCGGAAGGTCTAAACCTTGTCTGTGGTATTCTGAGTAGGATTCAAGGATTGAATGACTGTGACGAGCTTCAAACTCCTGAGGGCTGGGCGTTAGTGACAGACGCAAAAGAATCACTGGATTCTATTCCAACCCGATTAAGAACCGACAGATGATTAGCCGTGCTGTGACAGAGCGCGTTGAACATTTTCACTGAGAGGATGGGAGGTAGCCATTGACAACGGTGAAACCCTACATACAGCTTGCCATGGAAGGAGCCTTGCATGTTTGAAGAAGAAGACAGTAGGAAAGCAGAGGTTCAGAAGACAGAGCATCTCCAAAACCTCAACCTGTTCCCCATTACTGCAAAACAAGTACGTATTTCATGTTCTTTAGCTTTTTACAATCAAACCTGATAATTATTGATATCCTGACTAAGAGTTACAAGATAACCATAGCTTGCTTCAAGCCGACAATCTCCGTGGGATCGACCCTTACTCACGTAAGGTATTACTTGGACGACCCAGTGCACTTGCTGGTTAGTTGTGCGGGATTGCGAAAGTGTGATTGCAATTTTGTGCACCAAGTTTTTGGCGCCGTTGCCGGGGATTGTTTTGAGTTTGGACAACTGACGGTCTATCTTGCTGCTTAGATTAGGACTGTTTTATTTTTGTTGGTTTAGAATCTTTTATTTGAGTGTAGTTTCATATTTTAAGTTTGGTGTCAATTGCATGCTTTTGTCTTTCTTTTAATTTTCGAATTTGCATGTCCTTAGTCCCTTTTTGATCTTTAAAAATTCTAAGTCTGGTGTCTTCCTTGTGTTTTCCTTTAGGTTTTCGAAAATTTGTGTTGATTCTCTTTAAAATTCTAAGTTTGGTGTCATTTTGTTGCTTTTTCTCTTTCCTCTTTTCAAAAATCAAATCTTTTTCAAAATAATTTACAATCATATCTTTTCAATTGCTAATTCCAAAATCTTTTCAATTAACTAATTGATTTGGTTCTCATTTTGCTTTGATCTTATTTTCTTTTAATTTTCGAAATTTTATTTATTTTATTTTATTTTTTTCGGTCACTTTTAGTTAAAAAAAAATCTACTTGCAATTCATATCATTTCCCTTTCTCTATCATGGACCTAAGTGGAATTGAGCAGTCCAGAAGGACTTTGGGGTCATATGCTAACCCCATTACAACTGCATATGGGAGTAGCATCTGTATACCTCCCATCAAAGCAAGTAGCTTTGAGCTAAACCCTCAACTCATTATCATGGTGCAGCAAAATTGCCAGTATTCCGGTCTTCCACAGGAAGAACCTACTGAGTTTCTGGCACAATTCTTACAACTTGCTGACACATTACGTGATAAAGAGGTGGATCAGGATGTCTACAGATTATTACTGTTTCCATTTGCTGTAAAAGATCAAGCTAAGAGGTGGTTGAATAACCAACCTACAGCAAGCATAAAGACATGGAAACAGTTATCAGACAAATTCCTGAATCAATTTTACCTTCCAAAAAGGATGACACAGCTAAGGCTAGACATCCAAGGCTTTAAACAAGAGGATAATGAATCCCTTTATAATGCCTGTGAGAGGTATAGAGGTATGTTAAGAAAATGCCCCTCTGAAATGTTTTCAGAGTGGGTACAGTTAGACATCTTCTACTATGGGCTTACAGAAAAAGCTCAGATGTCTCTAGACTACTTAGCTGGTGGATCTATACATATGAGGAAGACGATTGAGGAGGCTCAAGAGCTTATAGATACTGTTGCTAGAAATCAACATTTGTACTCTAGCAATGAGCCCTTTACACAAAAAGAAGTTATGGCATTAGCCACTGATCCTAATCCTCAAGAACAGATGGTTGAGCTTAATCAACAATTACACCTGATGACAAAACAGTTAGCAGAATTTAAAGAGATGCTCCAAGAGACTAAAAATGCTAACAAGAACATAGAATCACAGTTGAATCAGGCAAAACAGCAGCTATCTAAACAGATAACAGAAGAATGCCAAGCAGTTCAACTGAGGAGTGGAAAGACATTGAATAACACTGCTCAAAGCAGCAAAAAGCCAATAAAGGAACAATTGACAGAGGATGGCCAAACCACTATCCAAAATCCCTCTGAAGACAGTAAGAGCCCAGAGAGGAATACTATTGGCGTTCAAACGCCAGAAAAGGGGGTAAAGTTGGCATTAAATGCCCATTCCCTACCCAGTTCTGGCGTTCAAACGCCAGAAAAGGGGGAAAAGTTGGCGTTAAACGCCCATTCTTCACCCAATCCTGGCGTTCAAACGCCAATGGGGAATCAGACACCTGAGAGTGCTGATAGTAACCCCTCTAAAAAGGCTTCTCCAACCACCTCTGTAAGGAATAAACCTGCAGCAACTAAGGTTGAAGAATATAAAGCCAAGATGCCTTATCCTCAGAAACTCCGCCAAGCGGAACAGGATAAGCAATTTGCCCGCTTTGTAGACTATCTAAGGACTCTTGAAATAAAGATTCCGTTTGCAGAGGCACTTGAGCAAATACCTTCTTATGCTAAGTTCATGAAAGAGATCTTAAGTCATAAGAAAGATTGGAGAGAAACTGAAAAAGTATTTCTCACTGAAGAATGCAGTGCAGTCATTCTGAAAAGCTTACCAGAAAAGCTTCAAGATCCATGAAGCTTTATGATACCATGCACATTAGAAGGTGCTTGCACCAAGACAGCCCTGTGTGACCTTGGAGCAAGCATCAATCTAATACCTGCATCCACTATCAGGAAGCTTGGGTTGACTGAAGAAGTCAAAGCAACCCGGATATGCCTCCAACTTGCTGATGGCTCCATTAAATATCCATCAGGCATAATTGAGGACATGATTGTCAAGGTTGGGCCATTTGCCTTTCCAACTGACTTTGTAGTGCTGGAAATGGAGGAGCACAAGAGTGCAACTCTCATTCTAGGAAGACCTTTCCTAGCAACTGGACGAACCCTCATTGATGTACAAAAAGGGGAAGTAACCCTGAGAGTCAATGAGGATGAGTTCAAGTTGAATGCTGTAAAAGCTATGCAGCATCCAGACACACCAAATGACTGCATGGGCACTGACATTATTGACTCTTTGGTGGAAGAGATCAATATGACTGAAAGTCTAGAATCAGAGCTAGAGGACATCTTCAAGGATGTTCAGCCTGATCAGGAAGAACCAGAGAAAACAAAAGAATTTTTGAAAACCCCTCAGGAGGAGGATAAGCATCCCAAACCTGAACTCAAACCACTACCACCATCCCTGAAGTGTGCATTTCTGGGAGAGGGTGACACTTTTCCAGTGATTATAAGCTCTGCTTTAAATCCACAGGAAGAGGAAGCACTGATTCAAGTGCTAAAGACACACAAGACAGCTCTTGGGTGGTCCATAAGTGATCTTAAGGGCATTAGCCCAGCAAGATGCATGCACAAGATCCTATTGGAGGATAATGCCAAACCAGTGGTCCAACTACAAAGGCGGCTAAATCCAGCCATGAAGGAGGCGGTGCAGAAAGAGGTCACTAAATTACTAGAGGTTGGGATTATTTATCCTATTTCTGATAGCCCCTGGGTGAGCCCTGTCCAAGTTGTCCCCAAGAAGGGAGGCATGACAGTAGTTCATAATGAAAAAAATGAACTGGTTCCTACAAGAACAGTCACAGGGTGGCGCATGTGTATTGACTACAGAAGGCTCAATACGGCCACCAGAAAGGATCATTTCCCTTTACCATTCATAGACCAAATGCTAGAAAGACTAGCTGGTCATGATTATTACTGCTTTTTGGATGGCTATTCAGGCTACAACCAAATTGCAGTAGATCCTCAGGACCAAGAGAAAACAGCATTCACCTGCCCTTCTGGCGTGTTTGCCTACAGGAGGATGCCTTTTGGTCTGTGCAATGCACCTGCAACCTTTCAGAGATGTATGCTATCCATCTTCTCTGATATGGTAGAGAAATTCCTGGAAGTCTTCATGGATGACTTCTCAGTATATGGAGACTCATTCAGCTCCTGTCTTAACCACCTAGCACTTGTCCTGAAAAGGTGCCAAGAGACTAACCTGGTTTTAAACTGGGAGAAATGTCACTTTATGGTGACTGAAGGAATTGTCCTTGGGCACAAAATTTCAAGCAGGGGAATAGAGATGGATAAGGCAAAGGTAGAGGTAATTGAGAAATTACCACCACCTGCCAATGTTAAGGCAATCAGAAGCTTTTTGGGGCATGCAGGATTCTACAGAAGGTTTATAAAGGATTTTTCGAAAATTGCAAAACCTCTGAGCAACCTGCTAGCTGCTGACACACCATTTGTGTTTGACATACAGTGTTTGCAGGCATTTGAGACCCTAAATGCCAAGCTGGTCACAGCACCAATCATCTCTGCACCAGACTGGACATTACCATTCGAATTAATGTGTGATGCCAGTGACCATACCATTGGTGCAGTGTTGGGACAGAGGCATAACAAGCTTCTGCATGTCATTTATTATGCCAGCCGTGTTCTAAATGACGCACAGAAGAATTACACAACCACAGAAAAAGAGTTACTTGCAGTGGTCTATGCCATTGACAAGTTTAGATCCTATCTGGTAGGATCAAAGGTGATTGTGTACACTGACCATGCTGCTCTTAAATACTTACTCACAAAGCAAGATTCAAAACCTAGGCTCATAAGATGGGTATTGCTTCTGCAAGAGTTTGATATAGAAATAAGAGACAGAAAAGGGACAGAGAATCAAGTAGCTGATCATCTGTCCCGAATAGAACCAGTAGTTGGGGCATCCCTCCCTCCTACTGAGATCTCTGAGACCTTTCCAGATGAGCAACTTTTCGCCATTCAGGAAGCTCCATGGTTTGCAGATATTGCAAATTACAAAGCTGTGAGGTTCATACCCCAGGAGTACAACAGAGTGCAAAGAAAGAAATTGATTTCAGATGCCAAGTACTACCTGTGGGATGAGCCATACCTCTTTAAGAGATGTGCAGACGGGATAATCCGCAGATGTGTACCCAGAGAGGAAGCACAAAGAATCCTATGGCATTGCCATGGATCACAATATGGAGGACATTTTGGAGGAGAGCGAACAGCAACCAAGGTCCTCCAATGCGGATTCTACTGGCCTACTCTCTATAGAGATGCCCGAGAGTTTGTGCGTAACTGTGACAGTTGCCAAAGAGCTGGTAACTTGCCTCATGGTTACGCCATGCCTCAGCAAGGGATCTTAGAGATTGAATTGTTTGATGTATTGGGAATTGACTTCATGGGTCCCTTCCCACCATCATACTCAAACACTTATATTCTAGTGGCAGTAGACTATGTATCTAAATGGGTGGAAGCAATTGCCACACCCAATAATGATACCAAAACCGTGCTGAAATTCCTCCAGAAACACATCTTCAGCAGGTTTGGTGTTTCAAGAGTACTGATCAGTGATGGAGGCACCCATTTCTGCAATAAACAACTGTACTCTGCTATGGTGAGATATGGAATTAGCCACAAAGTAGCAACTCCGTATCACCCACAGACAAATGGGCAAGCTGAGGTCTCTAACAGAGAGCTCAAAAGAATCCTGGAACGGACTGTTATTGCCCGTAGAAAGGATTGGGCAAAAAGCTTGGATGATGCTCTGTGGGAATACAAAACAGCATACAAGACTCCTATAGGAACCTCTCCATACCAACTAGTGTATGGGAAGGCCTGTCATCTGCCCGTGGAACTGGAACATAAAGCCTACTGGGCAACCAGATTCCTAAACATGGATGCTAAGTTAGCTGGTGAAAAAAGATTGCTCCAGCTAAATGAGCTAGAGGAATTCAGACTCAATGCCTTTGAAAATGCAAAAATTTATAAGGAAAAGGCAAAGAAGTGGCATGACAAGAAATTGTCATCCAGAGTCTTTGAGCCAGGACAAAAGGTCCTGCTCTACAACTCTAGGCTCAGATTGTTCCCAAGAAAGCTTAAGTCCCGCTGGAGGGGTCCGTATGTGATTACAGGAGTATCACCATATGGATATGTTGAGCTTCAGGATAATGATTCTGACAAGAAGTTCATTGTCAATGGACAGAGGATCAAGCATTATCTTGAAAGCAATTTTGAGCAAGAATGCTCAAAACTGAGACTTGAGTGATTTTCAGTGAAGGTCCAGCTAAAAGACAATAAAGAAGCGCTTGCTGGGAGGCAACCCAGAGATTAGAAGGGTATCAGTTCTATCTAATCAAGGTTTGATACATATTCTTAAAGGGCAATTATCAAAATTAAAGGAATTCACAGAGTTACAGAAGGATTCAGTGCAAAAAGCAGAGAAAAAGAGCTTACTGGCAAAAAAACGCCAGTAAGGGGTACTTTGGGCGTTAAACGCCAGAATGGGCACCATTCTAGGCGTTTAACGCTAGTAATTGTGCCATTTTGGGCGTTAAATGCCAAAATGGGCACCATTCTGGGCGTTTAACGCCAGGTGTGCAGCATCCTGGGGGTTTAGCAAAACGCCCAGTGATAAAGGGATTTCTGGCATTTAACGCCAGCCAGTATACCTGGCTGGGCGTTAAACGCCCAAATAGGCCAACAAATGGGCGTTAAACGCCAGAATGGATACCATTCTGGGCGTTTAACGCCAGAAAGGCAGGGGGAGGAGATTTTATTTCCCACTTTAATTTTTTTCAAACTTTCTTGTTTTGATCCATATCTTTTTACATAAACACATTACAAACTTTCATCATTCACCTTCCAATTTCAAAAATTAAAATCTCCTTCAAATCTATTTCAAATCCTTTCCTAGACTTTTTCAAAAACTCAATTATCTCCTCAAATATTTTTCCATATCTTCTCAAATCTCCTTCAAATTTTCGAAAATTTCTCCTCCTCTCCTATTTAAACACGTTCGGCCACCCTCCTTCCCCATACCATTCGAATTTCTCCTCCTAGTTTGGTGTGTTTTCCGTGATCACTAGGCCAAGATTTATCAAGATCATGGCTCCTAGAGGAAAACAAACCAATTCAAGAGGCAAGAAAGAGAATAATCCAAAGGATGTTTGGAGTCAAGAGAAGTTCTTAACCAAAGAACATGCAGACCATTACCACAAAATAATGGGTCTGAGGTCAGTGATCCCGGAAGTCAAATTCAATCTAAAAGAAGATGAATATCCGGAGATCCAAGAGCAAATTCGAAACAGAGGATGGGAAGTTCTAACCAACCCTGAGACAAAGGTTGGAAGGAACATGGTTCAGGAATTCTACTCAAATCTGTGGCTGACAGATAAGCAGAGAATGACTGGAACTGCTTTTCATACCTACAGAACCATGGTCAGAGGGAGAATTATTTACTTCCATCTGGACAAAATAAGAGAGGTCTTCAAATTGCCTCAACTACAAGATGATCCTGAATCCTTTAATAGGAGGATGGTGAGAGCAGATAAAGGGTTGGATCAAGTTCTAGAGGACATATGCCTCCCTGGAACTAAATGGATAACCAATTCAAAAGGTGTCCCAAACCAACTCAAGAGGGGAGACCTCAAACCAATTGCAAGAGGTTGGCTAGACTTTATTGGGCGTTCCATATTGCCCACTAGCAACCGTTCTGAGGTCACCATCAAGAGAGCAGTGATGATTCATTGCATTATGCTTGGAAAAGAAGTGGAGGTTCATCATCTGATTGCTTGTGAGATCTACACAATTGCAAATAAGAATTCCACTGAAGCCAAACTGGCTTACCCAAGCTTGATCTCCTTGCTCTGTAAAGAGGTTGGGGTGAAGATGGGAGTAGATGAATTCATACCCATTGAACATCCAATCACCAAGAAGTCAATGGAAGGACAAATGCAAGACAACTCTATCAAAAAGAGGGCGTAGGAGTTCCTCCCTGAATTTCCTGAAATTGACTTCTGGGCCAGCCTAGAAGCATCTATCACCAAGTTGCAAGAAACTATGGAGCAACTTAAGGAAGAACAGCAGAATCAGAATTGCATGCTCTGCAAATTGCTAAAGGAACAAGAGAAGCAAGGGCGTGAACTTCAAGAGATGAAATGCCAAAAGCTCTCCCCTCAAGTGGAGGGAGCATCCACTTCTCAAAATCAAGGTTGTTGAGTCCTAACTCTGTGATAATCTCTATCATTAGGAGCCTATTTAAATTTTTTGTTTTCTATTACTATTAGTCTTATCTTATATCTATTTTTGAGTCTTGTTCTTAATTCATGATTAATAAATTTTAAAGTTCATGTCTTAAAGCTATGAATGTCCTATGAATCCATCACCTCTCTTAAATGAAAATTGCTTTAATCACAAAAGAACAAGAAGTACAGGATTTCGAATTCATCTCTGAAACTAGTTGAATTAGTTTGATGTGGTGACAATACTTTTTATTTTCTGAATGAATGCTTGAACAGTGCATATGTCTTTTGAATTTGTTGTTTTAAGAATGTTAAAATTGTTGGCTCTTGAAAGAATGATGGAAAGGGAGAACTGTTATTGAGGATCTGAAAAATCATCAAATTGATTCTTGAAGCAAGAAAAAGCAGTGAATGAAAAAAAAAACAAAAAAAAGAAAAAAAAGAAGAAGAAAAAGAAAGAAATAAAGTTATGATCCAAGGCAAAAAGAGTGTGCTTAAGAACCCTGGACACCTCTAATTAGGGACTCTAGCAAAGCTGAGTCACAATCTGAAAAGGTTCACCCAAGTATGTGTTTGTGGCATGTATGTATCCGGTGGTAATACTGGAAGACAGAGTGCTTTGGGCCACAGCCAAGACTCATAAAGTAGCTATGTTCAAGAATCATCATACTTAACTAGGAGAATCAATAACACTATCTGAGTTCTGAGTTCTTATAGATGCCAATCATTCTAAACTTCAAAGGATAAAGTGAGATGCCGAAACTGTTCAGAAGCAAAAAGCTACTAGTCCCGCTCATCTAATTGGAGCTAAGTTTCTTTGATATTTTGGAGACTATATTATATTCTCTTCTTTTTATTCTATCTTGATTTTCAGTTGCTTGGGGACAAGCAACAATTTAAGTTTGGTGTTGTGATGAGCGGATAATTTATACGCTTTTTGGCATTGTTTTCAGTGTGTTTTTAGTATATTTTAGTTAGTTTTTATTACATTTTTATTAGTTTTTAGTTAAAATTCACTTTTCTGGGCTTTACTATGAGTTTGTGTGTTTTTCTGTGATTTCAGGTATTTTCTGGCTGAAATTGAGGGATCTGAGCAAAAATCTGATTCAGAGGCTGAAAAGGACTACAGATGCTGTTGGATTCTGACATCTCTGCACTCGAAGTAAATTTTCTGGAGCTACAGAAGCCCAATTGGCGCGCTCTCAACGGCGTTGGAAATTAGACATCCTGGGCTTTCCAGCAATATATAATAGTCCATACTTTGCCCGAGATTTGATGGCCCAAACCGGCGTTGCAAATCAGCTTCAAAATTCCCAGCGTTTAACGCTGGAACTGGCATAAAAATTGGAGTTAAACGCCCAAACTGGCACAAAAGCTGGCGTTTAACTCCAAGAAGAGTCTCTACACGAAAATGCTTCAATGCTCAGCCCAAGCACACACCAAGTGGGCCCGGAAGTAGATTTTTCTGTCATTTACTCATTTCTGTAAACCCTAGGTTACTAGTTCACTATTAATAGGATCTTTTAACATTGTATCTGTACATCATGACACTTTACACGTTTCTCATTGTATCTTCTATGGCATGAGTCTCTAAACCCCATGGTTGGGGGTGAGGAGCTCTGCTGTGTCTTGATGGATTAATGCAATTACTACTGTTTTTCATTCAATCATGCTTGCTTCCATTCTAAGATATCACTTGCTCCTAAACCTGATGAATGTGATGATCCGTGACACTCATCATCATTCTCAACTATGAACGTGTGCCTGACAACCACCTCCGTTCTACCTTAATCAGAATCTTCGTGGTATAAGCTAGAATTGATGGCGGCATTCAAGAGAATCCGGAAGGTCTAAACCTTGTCTGTGGTATTCTGAGTAGGATTCAAGGATTGAATGACTGTGATGAGCTTCAAACTCCTGGGGGCTGGGCGTTAGTGATAGACGCAAAAGAATCACTGGATTCTATTCCAACCCGATTGAGAACCGACAGATGATTAGCCGTGCTGTGACAGAGCGCGTTGAACATTTTCACTGAGAGGATGGGAGGTAGCCATTGACAACAGTGAAACCCTACATACAGCTTGCCATGGAAGGAGCCTTGCGTGTTTGAAGAAGAAGACAGTAGGAAAGCAGAGGTTCAGAAGACAGAGCATCTCCAAAACCTCAACCTGTTCCCCATTTCTGCAAAACAAGTACGTATTTCATGTTCTTTAGCTTTTTACAATCAAACCTTATAATTATTGATATCCTGACTAAAAGTTACAAGATAACCATAGCTTGCTTCAAGCCGACAATCTCCGTGGGATCGACCCTTACTCACGTAAGGTATTACTTGGACGACCCAGTGCACTTGCTGGTTAGTTGTGCGGGATTGCGAAAGTGTGATTGCAATGTTTCTACTTCTATGACTCCTCTTTTCTAAGCAGCCCCAGTGTTCACAGGGTTCATCTCAGAAGTGTACATATATTGGTTGTTGGCCACCATCTCAATGAGTTCGTTTGCCTCTTTAGGCATCTTCTTCATGTGTGATGAACCACCTGCTGAATGGTCCAGTGACATCTTGGCTATCTCAGAGAGACCATCATAAAAGATCTCTAGCCTTGTCCAATCTGAAACCATGTCAGGAAGGCATCTCCAGAGCTGCTGCTTGTATCTCTCCCAAACTTCATAGATGGACTCTCCCTCTTTCTGTCTGAAGGTCTGGACTTCCACTCTAAGCTTACTCAGCTTCTGGGGTGGAAAGAACTTGGTCAGAAATTCAGTGACCACCTTATCCTATGTGTCCAAACTCTCCTTTGGCTGAGAATCCAGCCATAGCTTTGCTCTGTCCCTTACAGCAAAAGGAAAGAGCATGAGCTTTAGACCTCGGGGTTCACTCCATTCGTCTTGACCATGTCACAGATCTGCAGGAAGTCAGATATGAATTTGTTGAGATCCTCCTGCGAAAGTCCATGAAACTGACAGTTCTATTGTACCAGAGTGACCAGTTGAGGCTTGAGCTCGAAATTATTGGCACCTACGCCAGGTACAGATATACTGCACCCATAGAAGTCAACAGTGGGTGCAGTGTATAAGCCAAGCACCTTCCTTACATGCTCTTCAGCATTCGGGTTGGTTGCCATAGTGGTATCTTCAGCTTCCTTCTCAAAAGTTTCCGTGAGATTCTCTCCGGCTTTGTAAGCTTTAGTGTGTTGCAAACTCTGCCTTAAGATCCTCTCAAGCTTAGGATCAAATTCAAGAAGGGGTTCCTTATCCCTGTTGGTGCGGAATTTATAACCCACAAACTAATCGGCAAGTGCACTGGGTCGTACTAAGTAGTACCTCAAGTGAATGAGGGTCGATCCCACGAGGATTGATGGACTAAGCAACGATGATTCCATGATTTACTTCGTTAAATAAATAGAAAATGATGTTTTGAGAGTTCAATTTCATCAAACAATAAATTTAGAAAATCAGAAAGCAAGCAGTAAACGGGTTGTGAAATATATGGGGAAAATAGTTAAGGTTTTAAAGATATATATTTTCCGGATTAACTTTTCTTACCAACTATTTTAATCATGTAAGATTCAATTCATGGCAAACTATATTTGACTAAACCCTAATTCCTTAGACCTTTTTATTCTCCTCTAACCTTCATCAACCGCCAATTCCTTGGTCACTTGATTCTATTTAAAGGGTTAAGTTCAATTCTAGTTTATATGCCACAGAAATCCTAATTATCTAAATATAAGATGATTATATGTCACGTATCCCATTAAGTCCAGATAATTATAAATTTAGGAGAAATTATTTTCAAGCTGTTGTTGAAGCAAAGAGATTTTCAAAGTTTTACAAGAACTCAATTAGAACAAGGGTTATACTTCCGTTCCACCCAAATTCATAAGATAAAGAGCAAAAACAATTCTTGAAATTGAAATCAATACATCAATTAAAATAAAACAGTAATAGTATTAATCCATAGAATAAACAGAGCTCCCAACCTTAACAGAGGAGGTTTAGTTGCTCATGGTTCAGAGTGCAAGGAGTTTTGTAGCTCGAATTATTCATGTTAGAGTTCAGAGAGGTTAGGGTTGACAACATTATTCACTTTCTTCTCTTTTTCTACAAAAAGTCCATCAATCCATCCGAATGCTACCTGAAATAAACAGAGTTGCACACGATTCAAAGTAGCATCCATAGTGGAAAAAAATCTTTAAATCTTGATTAAACTCAACAATTTGAATGCAAATTCACTAGGAAAAGATACAAAAGATGCTCACTAATGAGCGGATAATTTATACGCTTTTTGGCATTGTTTTTAGGTAGTTTTTAGTAGGATCTAGCTACTTTTAGGGATGTTTTCATTATTTTTTATGCTAAATTCTCATTTCTGGACTTTACTATGAGTTTGTGTGTTTTTCTGTGATTTTAGGTAATTTCTGGCTGAAATTGAGGGACCTGACCAAAACTCTGAGAGAAGGCTGACAAAGGACTGCTGATGCTGTTGGATTCTGACCTCCCTGCACTCGAAATGGATTTTCTGGAGCTACAGAACTCCAAATGGGCGCTCTCAACGGCGTTGGAAAGTAGACATCCAGAGCTTTCTAGTAATATATAATAGTCCATACTTTATTCAAGATTAGATGATGCAAACTGGCGCTCAACGCCATTTCCATGTTGCATTCTGGAGTCAAACGCCAGAAACATGTCACGAACCAGAGTTGAACGCAAAAAACAAGTTACAACTTGGCGTTCAACTCCAAAAGAAGCCTCTGCACGTGTAAAGCTCAAGCTCAGCCCAAGCACACACCAAGTGGGCCCCGAAAGTGGATTTTTGCATCAATTACTTACTTTTGTAAACCCTAATAGCTAGTCTAGTATAAATAGGACATTTTACTATTGTATTAGACATCTTTGGATTATCCTGGATTGTATTTTTTATCCTATGATCACGTTTTGGGGGCTGGCCATTCGGCCATGCCTGGACCACTATCACTTATGTATTTTCAACGGTGGAGTTTCTACACACCATAAATTAAGGGTGTGGAGCTCTGCTGTACCTCGAGTTTTAATGCAATTACTACTATTTTCTATTCAGTTCAGTTTATTCCTGTTCTAAGATATTCGTTGCACTTCAACATGATGAATGTGATGATCCGTGACACTCATCATCATTCTCACCTATGAACGCGTGATTGACAACCACTTCCATTCTACCTTAGGCCGGGCGCATATCTCTTGGATTCCTTAATCAGAATCTTCATGGTATAAGCTAGAATTGATGGCGGCATTCATGAGAATCCGGAAAGTCTAAACCTTGTTTGTGGTATTCCGAGTAGGATTCAAGGATTGAATGGCTATGACGAGCTTCAAACTCGCAATTGTTGGGCATTATGACAAACGCAAAAGAATCAATGGATTCTATTCCGACATGATCGAGAACCGACAGATGATTAGTCGTGCCGTGACAGAGCATTTGGACCTTTTTCACTGAGAGGATGGGATGTAGCCATTGACAATGGTGATGCCCTACATACAGCTTGCCATGGAAAGGAGTAAGAAGGATTGAAAGTATGAAAGCAGTATGTTGCGGAGATCTAAAAGGAACACAGATTCTCCATACACTTATCTGAAATTCTTACCAATGATTTACATAAGTATTTCTATCTTTATTTTCTGTTTATTTATTATTATTATTCGAAAACTCCATAACCATTTATTATCCTCCTAACTGAGATTTACAAGATGACCATAGCTTGCTTCATACCAACAATCTCCGTGGGATCGACCCTTACTCACGTAAGGTTTATTACTTGGACGATCCAGTGCACTTGCTGGTTAGTTGTGCGAAGTTGTGAAGTTATGTTTGGACCATGGTATCATGCACCAAGTTTTTGGCGCCATTACTAGGGATAGAACGAACATGAATGCCATTATCAGAAATCACAATTTTACCTATTAAGTTTTTGGCGCCGTTGCCGAGGATTGTTTGAGTTTGGACAACTGACGGTTCATCTTGTTGCTCAGATTAGGTAATTTTCTTTTCAAAAATTTTTTCAAAAATTTATCCCCATGTTCAAAAATAAATAAATAAATAAATTATTCTATGACTTCAGAATTTTTAAGAATGGATTCTAGAGTTTCATGTAACATGTTGAAGCCTGTCTGGCTGTAAAGCCATATCCAAATTCTTTTGGATTGAGGCTTCCACTTGTCAACATAAAAGGCATGTATATGGAGTTGGATGAAGTATCAGCTGTTGCATGCCTTATTTATATCCTAAAGTTGGCTGGCCATTAAGCCATGTCCAACCCTTGGATTGGAGCTTTAGGCTAACATTGAAAGATTCCTGGAATTCTTCTTAAAAATTTTGAATTTCTTATTCTCTTTTTCCTATATGTTTTTCGAAAAATATAAAATAAAATCCAAAAAAATTTATAAAATCGAAAAAAATCAAAATATTTTTGTGTTTCTTGTTTGAGTCTTGTGTCATGTTTTAAGTTTGGTGTCAATTGCATATTCATCTTGTTCTTGCATTTTTCAAAAATTCATGCATTCATAGTGTTCTTCATGATCTTCAAGTTGTTCTTAGTAAGTCTTCTTGTTTGATCTTTAAATTTTCTTGTTTTGTGTTGTATGATGTTTTTCATGTGCATTTTTGCATTCATAGTGTCTAAACACGAAAGATTTCTAAGTTTGGTGTCTTGCATGTTTTCTTTGCATCAGAAGTTTTTCAAAAATATGTTCTTGATGTTCATCATAATCTTCAAAGTGTTCTTGGTGTTCATCTTGATATTCATAGTGTTCTTGCATGCATCATTGGTTTTGATCCAAAAATTTTCATGTTTTGGGTCATTTTTGTGTCTTCCTTCTCATCATTAAAAATTCAAAAATAAAAAATATCTTTTCCTTATTTCTCTCGAAATTTCGAAAATTTGAGTTGACTTAGTCAAAAATTTTTAAAAACTTAGCTATTTCTTATAAGTCAAGTCAAATTTTTAATTTTAAAAATCTTATCTGTTCATACCCTGGGTCGAGCTGTCCGACCCGGGATGTTCGACAGACAAAGCAACCGACCTCTTCAGGTCAGGACAACCCGACCTCTTTCTTAAGAGCTCGGCCAAGTCACCAGGAAAGCCCAAAGAAGGGCCCAAATAGAGGAACACGCCCCAAATCCTAAGGCGGCCCAAGTCTACAAAGAGAAGGGCGGTTCCCTTGAAGATAAGATGACCTCACTTGAAGATAAGATAAGATAAGATAACTAACTTATCTTATCCATAGAAGGTCACATCTCACCATTATAAATACACTGGAGCACCCAGGTATAACCCATACTCTGATTCTACTCAATACCTGCTTAATACCCTTGCTAACTTAAGCATCGGAGTCCCTTGCAGGTACCCCCCACCCTCCGGGGATGAAGGATCATCACCATCACCAAGTCTAACGAGTCGGACACGGCGGCTCCAGCCACCATCATCAAGTTGGACATAACAACTCCGACCAGCACAGAAGATCTCGTCCGAGATCAACCTATAGTTTCAGGTAACCCTCGGAGCGCCGTTGCCGGGGAACCTGGAAGTCATCCCATCACCATGGCGGACGACCATGACAACGACCATGATTCAGGTCTGGAAGATAGAACACCGCACAAGAACGCGGACGTCAGACTACAAGATACCTCGAAAACCAACAAAGACAAAGATTCACCAAATTCCGGGGCAATAGAAGTGCTCCTAGATCGCCTAAAACAACTTGAAAAAGAAACCCAACAACAACGAGAAATCGGAAAAGATCTACAAAGAGAGGTACGGCGACGTCGAGATTTGGAAGAAAAACTACAGCAATTAGAAGCCGACCTTAAATTCAAAGCCCCACGGGCCAATCCTGAAGAAAATTCACACAAAGAGCAAGACCCGTTCACCAGGGAAATTATGAAAACCAAAATTCCAAAAGACTTCAAACTCCCAGACATGATCCTATACGATGGCACCACGGACCCCAACCACCACCTTAACAACTTCAGAAGCAGAATGTACCTTACCAACGCCCCAGATGCTGTTCGCTGTAAAGCCTTTCCAACAACTCTCACAAAGACAGCAATCTGATGGTTTGACAACCTACCCCCAAAGTCCATCTCAAACTTTGATGACCTAGCTAAAAAATTCCTAGCCAGATTCTCCATTCAGAAAGATAAGGCCAAGCACGCCCCCAGCTTACTAGGGATCAAACAAGTAGATCGGGAGAGCCTCCGAAACTACATGGAAATATTCAACAAAACGTGCATGGACATACAAAGTTTACCAACAGAAGCTACCATCATGGGACTCATCAACGGCCTACAAGAAGGACCTTTTAGCCAATCTATATCAAAAAATTACCCAACCTCCTTGGACGAAGTACAGGAACGAGCAGAAAAATATATCAACATGGAAGAAAATGCTCGGTTAGAAGAGACCTCAAAATCAGGGACCTCCTATCGAGACAAAGACAAGGAATCCAAGAGGAAAGAAGATCGACAAGGGGAGAAAATCAAAAAATACCACAATTACACTCCTCTTAAGGCATCCCTGGTCGAGATATACAAAGAAGTCTGCCATACAGAAAAAATCCCCCCAGCACGACCACTCAAAGGCAAAGAGGGAGGAGGAAACCGGAAGGAATATTGTGAATATCATCGAGTCCGTGGACACTCCACGAACGAATGCTTCGACTTAAAAAATATCATAGAAAAGTTGGTGAGAGAGGGAAAATTAGATCGATTTCTGGCCACCCGAGATGATGATCAAAGAAAGAGACAAAGGGATGAAGATACCGAGCGAACTGAACGATCACCTCGGACACCAGAGAGACATGTCCACATGATACATGGTGGATTCGCAGGAGGTGGGATCTCCAAATCATCTCGCAAAAGATATCTCAAAGAAGTATATCATGTCGAGGGAAAGGAGGAAGCACTCAACATCCCGGCAATAACATTCACTAAAGAGGACGCCTCCGGCATCATCTCAGGACATGACGATCCCATGGTCATCACCATCATATTGGCAAACGCCAATCTACACCGCACCTCAATAGACCAAGGGAGTTCCACCGACATCTTATTCAAAACAGCCTTCGATAAACTCGGCTTAGAAGAAAAAGAACTTAAAGCATATCCAAACAGTCTGTTCGGACTAGGAGATACCCCGGTTCAACCACTGGGATACATATCACTACATACAACCTTCAGAAAAGGGAACCAATCCAGGACCCTCAGAATAGATTACATCGTGGTCGATGTAAGTTCAGCTTACAATGCTCTCATAGGTCGGACAACACTCAACCAACTTGGCGCGATAGTCTCGACCCCACATCTATGTATGAAATTCCCCAGTACGAAAGGAATAGCCACGATAAAAGCATATCAAAAGATGGCACGTCACTGTTATAACGAAAGCCTAAACCTCAGAGGCGGGGGAGAAGAGTTCCACACAATCGAGCTGGGCGGAGCCCAACGACGAGAAGAGCTTCGTCCATAACTAGAAGGGAAGATCGGGGATACTTCGGAAAAAACAACTAGTATCGGCACAATACTAAGAGAAGATTCAAAAGAGTTACTAATACAATTCTTACGAGATAATGTTGATCTCTTCGCGTGGAAAGCCGCAGACATGCCAGGAATAGACCCTAAGCTAATGAGTCATAAGTTGGCAGTTTATCCAGGATCTCGGCCGGTACAGCAGAGACGAAGAAAACTTGGGCCAGAGCGATCCCAGGCTGTGGAAGAACAAGTACAAGCACTACTGGAAGTAGGACTCATAAGAGAAGTCAAATACCCACTATGGCTAGCCAACGTCGTCTTGGTGAAAAAATCAAACGGGAAGTGGCGAATGTGCACCGATTACACCGATCTCAACAAAGCTTGTCCAAAAGATCCGTATCCACTCCCAAGTATTGACGCTCTGGTAGATGCTTCCTCCGGATATAGATATCTCTCGTTTATGGACGCTTACTCGGGGTACAACCAAATCCCCATGTACCCACCAGATCAAGAAAAGACCTCGTTCTTAACACCGAAAGCAAACTACTGCTACATTGTGATGCCTTTCGGTCTCAAGAACGCAGGAGCTACTTATCAAAGACTAATGAATAAAGTCTTCTCGGATCACATCGGAAAGGTCATGGAAGTCTACGTGGACGACATGCTAATAAAAACACAAAGCGAAGAGACATTATTGTCCGATCTGGCCCAAGTGTTTGACACCATAAGAAAGCATGACATGCGACTCAATCCCGAGAAATGCACCTTTGCAGTAGAGGCGGGCAAATTCTTTGGTTTCATGCTCACACAAAGAGGAATTGAAGCAAATCCAGACAAGTGTCAGGCCATACTCAACATGAAGAGCCCAACCTGTGTCAAAGAAGTACAGCAACTCAATGGGAGATTGGCCGCCCTATCTTGATTCTTAGCAGGAGCTGCAATAAGATCTCTCCCCTTCTATGCTACTTTAAGAAAGGGAAAATAGTTCGAATGGACAACAGAATGTGAACAAGCCTTCCAAGACTTTAAAAAGTTCTTAGGACGGCCACCTATCCTATCTCGACCACGAGAAGGAGAACCACTCATATTATATCTCGCAGTAGGAAGCCGAGCAATAGCCTCAGCACTAGTCAGAGAAGACGAGAATGGACAACAACCCGTATACTTCATCAGAAAAGCACTACAGGGATCCGAGCTGAACTATCAAAAAATAGAAAAATTCGCCTATACTCTCATTCTAACATCCCGACGACTCCGCCCTTACTTCGAGGCTCACACCATTAAGGTTCGAACTAACCATCCCCTAAAAGAAATATTGCAGAAAACAGATTTTGCAGGTAGAATTTTACAATGGGCAATTGAGCTGTTAAAATTCGACCTCCAATATGAAGCTCGGACGGTCATCAAATCACAGTATCTGGCCGACTTTATCGCAGAATTCACAGATGTCCAGGAAACCCTCACAGAATGGAATCTCTATGTGGACGGTTCTTCAAGTAAAACTGGAAGCGGCGCAGGCATAATAATAGAAAGTAACCAAGGAACCCAAGTCGAGCTCTCCCTAAGGTTCGGGTTCCCGGCCTCAAATAACCAGGCGGAATACGAAGCATTGTTAGCTGGGTTGAAGCTGGGTGAAGAGGTGGGAGCTCAAAAACTCAATATTTACAGCGATTCACAAGTGGTCACATCACAAATAACAGGGAGCTACCAAGCTAAAGATCCCATCATGAAAAAGTATTTGGATAAGACCAAGGAACAGCTCGAACAAATCGGAGAATATAAGATCTGCCACATCCCCGCGAACAAAATGCCCGAGCTGACGCACTCTCGAAACTAGCCATCACCAAACCAGGTGGCAACAATAGAAGCCTCATCCAGGAAATATTACAGAACCCATCAATCTCGGAAGAAGAAAAAGTCCTGGCCATAGAAAACCAAGATCAAGGATGGATGACCCCCAAAATCAACTACCTCAAAACAGGAACACTCCCCACAGAAGAAAAGGAGGCAAAGAGGTTGAAAAGGGAGGCACAGTACTACACCATCATAAACAACATCCTATACAAAAGAGGGATCTCAGCACCATTATTAAAATGTATGCCGACCTCCCACACAAAGGAAGTGTTAGAAGAAGTTCACGGCGGCATTTGTGGCAATCATCTCGGAGCGCGGGCCCTCGCCAAAAAAGTACTCCGGGCAGGGTTCTATTGGCCAACGTTACAGAAAGAAGCCACTGAATTTGTAAAGACATGTCCACCATGTCAGAAACATGCCAACTTCCACATCGCCCCGCCAGAAGAACACATCAGCATAACTTCGCCCTGGCCGTTTTCAAAATGGGGACTCGATCTTCTCGGCCCCTTTCCCCAGGGATCAGGACAAGTTAAATTTCTAATAGTAGGGGTAGATTACTTTACAAAGTGGATCGAGGCAGAACCCCTAGCCAACGCTACCGCCCAAAGAAGTCGGAAATTCCTATATAGGAACATCGTTACAAGGTTCGGGGTCCCATACTCCATCACCACAGACAATGGCACCCAATTCATAGATGCAGGCTTTAGAAAACTAGTGGCCGACTTGAATATAAAACACCAGTTCACCTCCGTCGAACATCCCCAAGCCAATGGACAAGCCGAAGCGGCCAACAATGTCATACTGGCTGGGCTGAAACGGAGACTGCAAGAAACAAATGGGGCTTGGGCCGAGGAACTTCCACAAGTCCTATGGGCATATCGAACAACCCCCCATTCTACTACGAACGAATCACCATTTCGATTAGCATACGGAGTGGAGGCAATGATTCCAATAAAAGTCGAGGAAGGGTCTCCCCGAGTAGTCCACTACAATGAACAAACCAATTCTCAACTTCAAAGAGAAGAGCTCGACCTACTTCCAGAAATCCAAGAAAGAGCTCGGATCAGAGAAGAAGCTCTAAAGCACCGAATGGCTTCCAGATATAAACAAAGGGTAGTACCGAGAAGTTTTGCAGAGAATGATCTTGTCCTAATCCGAAATGATATTGGAACAATTCGACCAGGAGAAGGAAAGCTGGCAGCAAACTGGAAAGGACCCTACCGAGTTATAGAAGTACTTGGGAAGGGCTACTACAGACTGACCGAACTCGATGGACGAGAGCTTCCCAGATCATGGCACGCCTGCAACCTAAGAAGGTACTACAGTTAGAAAAGGTAAAGGAACTCATTATTGGATGCACTCTTTTTCCTGAAAAGGTTTTTTAATGAGGCACCAGGCTGAGACCTAGACAGTATCTGACTTGAAAGGGATGAAAAAATTCCCACATATATATATTTCGCACTTTTCTTTCAATAAAACTTATTTAGATATTCTACAAGATTTCAAGACGCATTAATCTGAAGTATTCATCGTCCGATTATAAAGCAACAGATCGGCAGAAAGTGAAAAACAATTTCACTGCACGATCACGAAAGATAACCGTCCGATAAAGGTGAAAACGCGATTCACCCCAAAGACGATCTAAAGATGCTAATCACTTTCTACAAATCGGCAAAGATAAACACAGAATAATGTAAGAAGTTATCGAAAGCAATCCAAAAAAGAACCTGACGAGGTCTTACGGATAGCTAAGTTATAAGTAAATCCTGGAAAGAGGTCTGGCCAACCCTATTAAAGAGGATTACTTTAACTTAAGAAGAGATCGACCTAACGAAGTCGATTTCCTACAAAAAAAGTTATAAAAGTAATCCCTGAAAGAGACCTGACAAAGGTCCAAGAAAGAGGATTACAAAAATAACTTAAGAAGAGATCGACCTAACGAAGTCGATTTCCTACAAAATGAAGTTATAAAAGTAATCCCTGAAAGAGACCTGACAAAGGTCCAAGAAAGAGGATTACAAAAATAACTTAAGAAGAGATCGACCTAACGAGGTCGATCTCCTACAAAACGAAGTTATAAAAGTAATCCCTGAAAGAGACCTGACAAAGGTCCAAGAAAGAGGATTACAAAAATAACTTAAGAGGAGATCGACCTAACGAAGTCGATTTCCTACAAAATGAAGTTATGAAAGTAATCCCTGAAAGAGACCTGACAAAGGTTCAAGAAAGAGGATCACAAAAATAACTTAGAAAGAGATCGACCTAACGAAGTCAATCTCCTACAAGTTATAAAAGTAATCCTAATAAAGTTCCTAGAAAAGGGATTACAAAAATAACTTAGAAGGGGACCAGCGCAAAGGAATCGGTTACGGAGCGCCAAAAGTACGTATGAAAGCGAGAAAACCGAGAAATAGGTCGGACCCACATAGACACAAACTCAAAGGATCCAAGCCATAAACAAAGCAATCCCAAGAAGTCGAGCTACAAGGTTCCAGCATTCTCAGAAAGCAGAAGAGAAAACAAGTCAAAAACCTTCATATAATCCACAAAGTTATAAAAGCCTCGGCAGCCATCAACACCTGCTAAAAATAGCGAGCTACTTTTTGTTTTTCAAAATAAAGTTGCTAAAACAAGCAACTAGAAACCGTCATCAAAACAAACAAAGTTTTAAAAAAAAAGCCCACAAGCCGGGCCAACTACATAAATATCTAGAAAGAGATTAGCAAGCATCCGGAGCCTTCTTGGCATCATCAGGACAAGGAGAAGGAGGACGAGTCTGAATAGGCACGGCATCTATAGTTCTATCCTCCCAGTTTAGAACCTGGCAATCCGAATCAGGTGCAACCGGAGGAACAGAAGAGGTCGACACTTTGGCAGAGGACACAGGAGGAGGATCAGCATCATCATCACCATCGTCATCAGGGACAATCTTGCCATCCTTGACAACATTGTCCAGGCTGAAAGGGGTGAGATCGGCCTCGGGAGCAATGACCCAAACTTGCTCCTTCAAGTTCTCGTAAGCAGCAGTCACGCTGCCAACGAGATGACCTTGGAACTCAGAATAATCTTCCCGGGCATTGTTCAAACTCCTCCATCAGGCGCATCACCTCCCGATAAGTCGTAACGTAACTCTCCTTATGCATCAAGGCTGTGTCCTCAGCCAACCTCAAAGAAGCCGCCAGTGAAATGGAACTCGCCTTCTCATTCTCTAGATCCTTCTCCAACTTGGTCACCTTTAATTCAAGCTCCTCCTTCAACCCCTTCATCCGATCAAACTCCTGCTTTGCCTCCTCCATAAATGCTTTGGTAGCATGGAGAGGAAGATTTTGAGCAGTCCGGTATATAGCAGCCGCCATATACGCCATCTGTACGTGATTTCAGGCCATAAATTCCAAATGATGAAGGATGGACACATCGTCCATTGAGAGGGTACCATAGGGACCGATTTGCTGATCTACAAATTCAATGGCATTAAAATCGGGAGCGTTGAGGTCGAAAGGCTCAGCTATTTTTTGTTTTTTATTGGGAGGATCAACAGAAGGAGCAGCAGAAGTAGGGTGAGGATCCACCAGATGAACTCGGGGAGTGGGGATCACCTTCTTCACTCCAGGGGAACTCGGCACAGACGGCTTCGCGGGCACTTGGGAGGATCCTTCCCCAGCCGCCTTGGCCGAGATGTTTCTAGCAGCAGTCGCCCTCTGCGCCCTTTTAAAAGCTTTTATGGCTTCATTATTCTTCATTGCCTCTACAAATAAAACAGAAATTAAGCCACAAGTCGGAAAGGACAGTCACAAGCAATATAAATAGATAAAAAAGGAAACACAAAATACCGAGCTCAGTTTGAAGAAGAGAGGGATTGGTTAGAAATTTCTTTGTGTCGAGATGGGGAGGTTGCCCCCAGTGTTCTTCCAAGACAGTCACAAAGGCTCGCTCAACCTCATCCAACATTTCCCACGTATATCGGGACACCCTCACATCCTTTTGCCATTCCAAGGGAAAAGCAGGCTCGTCATTTTCATCCAGAAAGAAGGGCCGAGCTCCTTCAATAGCTCGGACCTTGAAAAAGTAGTTTTTAAAATCACGAAATGACTCGTCAAACATGGAAAAGACCTTCTTTCCCTGGGTAGAGCGAAAGGAGACCCAAGCTACCTTCTTTTTTACCACTCCGGGCTTAGTCAAGACAAACAGATAGAAAAAGAGAGATTGGGAAGCAGGGATACCAAAACCATTGCACAACAATTGAAAAATCTTTATGAAACCCCAGGAATTAGGGTGAAGTTGAGAGGGGGCGATATTGCAGGACCATAACAAATCGGCCTCAAATTTAGTAAAAGGAAGGGTGATACCCAGCGGACCAAAGAAAAAGTCATAAACATAGAAGAAAGGGCGATCGTCAACAACCCGAGTAGAGAGCAGACTCTCTCTTCGGAGGAGGGAGGGACAAGTTCATAGTTCTTCTCATCACCTGGATTACTACAGACCCTATGAAACTGCCTAAGCTGCGCGCAAAACTCGAAATCAACCAAGGAGACACACATAAGGACCATTGAGTCCACCCAATCAGCCATGCCTTCAGGAACCCGGGAAGGCATCTCTACAACGTTATTGCGAGAAGACATGAGGCCAACTAAATCCTACAATAAGAAAAGAAGAATGGATTACTAAAAAAGCATCTCGGACAAAGGGCAAAAACAACTCGACGGACGAACAAAAAATGAAAGCCCCAAGATTCAAACCAAAATCCTGGGGCATCCTTTGGAGGCAGTAACAAAGCAAGGATTCAAGAAATTTCTACAGCTTACGCCCCGGCACTCATCAGAAAGAAAATAAAGTCTCAAAAGAAACAAAAGAAGTAAAAACAAAAACACAAAGTCACCACCTTCCTACAGTCTATCAGCAAAAAGCATTGTCAAACATAAAAAATGCCAAGCAGAAAATCACCAAAGACGCGAACTTTTTCAAGATCAAGCAAAAATCATCATCAAAGGCGCAACCAGAAGCGGCGACAACATGCAAAAGCCCTAAGAAAAAATTCAAGCAACGAGAAAAGCAAAAGACTCGCACCAAAAAACGAAGAAATTCCAGAACACGCAAACAATCAAGCATGGTAAAAACAGAAAGATCCCAACTTTCTCTGAGCAAAATTCAAACTTTCTACCGACATATAAAAGGAGCAGAGGAAGAAAAATCGAACCTGGAGAAATAGAAGAAAAACCTCGAAGTGAAAAACCGCAAAGATAGAAGGAGAAAATCTGGAAATCACCCCTCTTCCACATAGAGCAATGATAGAACAGACGTTGCAGGAAGAAGTTAGGAAAGAAACAGAAAATGAGAGAGTAAAGGGAGAAGTTACGAAGAAGAGCGAAGAAGAGAAACCGTTTTTGATTGAGAAAATTCAAAATAAAAGCCAGGAGAAAACGGGGCAATTAATACCAATTAATGAAGGTATTAAACCATTTCACATTCCCAAAAGCAAAGCGTTGATATAAAAGCACGCGCCTTTAGAGGAAAACGTTCTACATTCAAAAGATTCTACAAAAAGAAATCGACAAAATCTTGAGTTCGGCTTCGTCATGAAAGGACCGAAGTCAAAAAACTTGACCTCAACAGAAAGACCGAGCTCAAGCAGGGGCACTGTTCATACCCTGAGTCGAGCTGTCTGACCCGGGATGTTCGACAGACAAAGCGACCGACCTCTTCAGGTCAGGACAACCCGACCTCTTTCTTAAGAGCTCGGCCAAGTCACCAGGAAAGCCCAAAGAAGGGCCCAAATAGAGGAACACGCCCCAAATCCTAAGGCGGCCCAAGTCTACAGAGAGAAGGGCGGTTCCCTTGAAGATAAGATGACCTCACTTGAAGATAAGATAAGATAAGATAACTAACTTATCTTATCCACAGAAGGTCACATCTCACCATTATAAATACACTGGAGCACCCAGGTATAACTCATACTCTGATTCTACTCAATACCTGCTTAATACCCTTGCTAACTTAAGTATCGGAGTCCCTTGCAGGTACCCCCCACCCTCCGGGGACGAAGGATCAGCACCATCACCAAGTCCAGCGAGTCAGACACGGCGGCTCCAGCCACCATCATCAAGTCGGACACAACAACTCCGACCAGCACAGAAGATCTCGGCCGAGATCGACCTATAGTTTCAGGTAACCCTCGGAACATTATCTTTTCAAAACTGTTTCAAAAACCAAATCTTTTTCATTTTTCTTACTATTTTTCGAAAATTTTTAATTTAATTTTCAAAATCTTTTTCTTATCTTTAATTCAAATTTTCGAAAACTTTACTAACAATTAATGTGATTGATTCAAAAATTTGAGGTTTGTTACTTTCTTGTTAAGAAAGGTTCAATCTTTAATTTCTAGAATCATATCTTTTAGTTTCTTGTTAGTCAAGTAATCAATTTTAATTTTAAAAATTAAATTTTTTTTCAAAAATATCTTTTCTATCATATCTTTTTCAAAATTTTATCTTTTTCAAAAATTTGATTTCAAAATATCTTCCAACTTCTTATCCTTTTAAATTAAATTTCAAATCTTTTTCAACTAACTAGTTGACTTTTTGTTTGTTTTAACTATATCTTATCTCTTTTTCAAAACCACCTAACTACTTTCCTCTCTATAATTTTTGAAAACTTTTCCCTCTTTTTCAAAATTCTTTTAATTAACTAATTGTTTTAAATTTTAATTTTTTATTTTAATTCCTCTCTTAATTTTCGAAAATTACTAACCCTTTTTCAAAATTAATTTTCGAATTCTCTCCCTCTCATCTCCTTCTATTTGTTTATTTATTTACTAACACTTCTCTTCATCCCAAAGAATCTGAACCTATCTTCACCCTTGTATTTGGATTCTTACCTTTTCCTTCTTCTATTCCCTTTTTCTTCTACTAACATAAAGGAATCTCTCTACTGTGGTAAAGAGGATCCCTATTATTATTTTCTGTTCCCTTCTTTTTCATATTAGCAGGAGCAAGGACAAGAATATTCTTGTTGAAGCAGATCCTGAACCTGAAAGGACTCTGAAGAGGAAACTAAGAAAAGCTAAATTACAACAATCCAGAGACAACCTTACAGAAATTTTCGAAAAGGAAGAGGAGATGGCAGCCAAAAATAATAATGCAAGGAGGATGCTTGGTGACTATACTACACCTACTTCCAAATTTGATGGAAGAAGCATCTCAATCCCTGCCATTGGAGCAAACAATTTTGAGCTGAAACCTCAACTAGTTGCTCTACTACAACAGAACTGCAAGTTCCATGGACTTCTATCAGAAGATCCCTACCAGTTTTTAGCTGAGTTCTTACAAATCTGTGAGACTGTTAAGACTAATGGAGTAGATCCAGAAGTCTACAGGCTCATGCTTTTCCCCTTTGCTGTAAGAGACAGAGCTAGAATATGGTTGGATTCACAACCTAAAGATAGCCTGGACTCATGGGATAAGCTGGTCGCGGCCTTCTTGGCTAAGTTCTTTCCTCCTCAAAAGCTGAGCAAGCTTAGAGTGGATGTTCAGGCCTTCAAACAAAAAAATGGTGAATCCCTCTATGAAGCTTGGGAAAGATACAAGTAGATGACCAAAAGGTGTCCTTCTGACATGCTTTCTGAATGGACCATTTTGGATATATTCTAATATGGTCTATCTGAATTCTCTAACATGTCACTGGACCATTCTGCATGTGGATCCATTCACCTAAAGAAAACTCCTGCAGAAGCTCAAGAACTCATTGACATGGTTGCAAATAACCAATTCATGTATACTTCTGAGAAGAATTCCGTGAGTAATGGGACGCCTCAAAGGAAGGGAATTCTTGAAATTGATGCTCTGAATGCCATATTGGCTCAGAACAAAATGTTGACTCAGCAAGTCAACATGATTTTTCAAAGTCTGAATGGATGACAAAATGCATCCAACAGTACTAAAGAGGCATCTTCTGAAGAAGAAGCTTATGATCCTGAGAACCCTGCAATAGCAGAGGTAAATTATATGGGTGAACCTTATGGAAACACCTATAATTCATCATGGAGAAATCATCCAAATTTCTCATGGAAGGATCAACAAAAGCCTCAACAAGGCTTTAATAATGGTGGAAGAAATAGGCTCAGCAATAGCAAGCCCTATCCATCATCTTCTCAGCAACAGATATAGAATTCTGAGCAGAGCACTTCTAATTTAGCAAACTTAGTCTCTGGTCTGTCTAAGGCCACTTTAAGTTTCATGAGTGAAACAAGGTCCTCCATTAGAAATTTAGAGGCACAAGTGGGCCAGCTGAGTAAGAAAGTCACTGAAACTCCTCCTAGTACTCTCCCAAGCAATACCGAAGAGAATCCAAAAAGAGAGTGCAAGGCCATCGATATAATCAACATGGCCGAACCTAGAGAAGAAGGAGAGGACTTGAATCCCAATGAGGAAGACCTCATGGGACGTCTCTCAAGCAAGAAGGAGCTCCCTATTGAGGACACAAAGGGATCTGAAGGTCATATAGAGACCATAGAGATTCCATTATACTTCCTTCTGCTATTCATGAGCTCTGAAAACTATTCTTCCTCTGAAGAGGATGAAGATGTAACCGGAGAGTAAGTTGCTCAATATCTAGGAGCTATCATGAAGCTGAATGCCAAGTTATTTAGTAATGAGACTTGGGAAGGTGAACCTCCCTTGCTCATTAGTGAACTAGATACATGGGTTTAGCAAACCTTACCTCAAAAGAGACAAGATCCTGGAAAATTTTTAATACCCTGTACCATAGGCACCATGACCTTTGAGAAGGCTCTGTGTGACCTAGGGTCAGGCATAAATCTTATGCCACTCTCTGTAATAGAGAAGCTGGGGATCATTGAGGTACAGCCTGCCATATTCTCATTGCAAATGGTAGACAAGTCAGTAAGACAAGCTTATGGATTAGTAGAGGATGTGTTAGTGAAGGTTGAAGGCTTTTACATCCCTACTGATTTCATAATCTTAGACACTAGGAAGGAGGAGGATGAATACATCATCCTTGGAAGACCTTTCCTAGCCACAGCAGGAGCTGTTATAATTGTTAACAGAGGAGAATTAGTCCTTCAATTGAATGGGGACTACCTTGTGTTTAAAACCCAAGGGTGTTCTTCTGTAACAATAGAGAGGAAGCATGAAAAGCTTCTCTCAGTACAGAGTCAAATAGAGCTCCCACAATCAAACTCTAAGTTTGGTGTTGGGAGGCCAGAGCCAAACTCCAAATTTGGTGTTGAATCCCCACATCCAAACTCTAAGTTTGATGTTGGAAGTCTACAACATTGACCTGATCACCTGTGAAGCTCCATGAGAGCCCACTGTCAAGCTATTGACATTAAAGAAGCGCTTATTGGGAGGCAACCCAATTTTTATTTATCTAATTTTATTTTTCTTTTATTGTTCTTTTATGTTTTATTAGGTTCATGATCATGTGGAGTCACAAAATAAATACTAAAATTAAAAATAGAATAAGAAATAGCAGAAGAAAAAGCACACCCTGGAGGAAGGACTTACTGGCGTTTAAACGCCAATAAGGAACATCTGGCTGGCGTTCAACGCCAGAACAGAGCATGGATCTGGCGTTGAACGCCAGAAACAAGCAGCATCCTGGCGTTCAAATGCCAGGAATACACCCTGAGGAGAGCTGGCGCTGAACGCCAGAAACAAGCATGGAACTGGTGTTCAACGCCAGAAACATGCTGCAAATGGGCATTGAACGCCCAAAACAAGCATAAAGCTGGCGTTCAACGCCAGAAACAAGCATCAATCTGGCGTTGAACGCCAGGATTGCATGCAGAGGGCATTTTACACGTCTCATTGGTGCAAGAATGTAAATCCTTGACATCTCAAGATCTGTGGACCCCACAGGATCCCCACCTACCTCAACTCACCCTCTCTCTCTTTTTCACACAATCCAATAAAACACTCTTCCCCAAAACCCTTCACCAATCACCTCAATCTCTCTTTCCCATCACTCTTCACCACTCACATCCATCCACTCTTCCCTATAAACCCCACCTACCTTCAAAATTCAAAATCTCTTTCCCACCCAAACCCACCCTAAATGGCCGAAGCTACTCCCTCTCTGTTCACTATATAAACACCTCTATCCCTCTTCATTTTCACACACCACAACCCTCTCTTCTTCACCTTGGCTGAAACCAAACACTTCTCCCTTTCCTTCATATTTTCTTCTTCTTCTTCCTCTTCTTTCTTCTCTTGCTCGAGGCCGAGCAATATTCTAAATTTGGTGTGGTAAAAGCATAGCTTTTTGTTTTTTCATAACCATTGATGACACCTAAGGCTGGAGAAACCTCTAGAAAAGGGAAAGGGAAGACAAAAGCTTCCACCTCCAAGTAATGAGAGATGGAGAGATGCATCTCCAAAGCCCATCAAGACCACTTCTATGATGTTGTGGCCAAGAAGAAGGAGATCCCCGAGGTCCCTTTCAAACTCAAGAAAAATGAGTATCCGGAGATCCGACATGAGATCCAAAGAAGAGGTTGGGAAGTTCTGACCAACTCCATTCAACAAGTCAGAATCCTAATGGTTCAAGAGTTCTATGCCAATGCATGGATAACTAGGAACCATAATCAAAGTATGAACCCGAACCCAAAGAATTATCTTACAATAGTTCGGGGGAAATACTTAGATTTTAGTACAGAAAATGTGAGGTTGGCATTCAACTTGCCCATGATGCAAAGAGATGCACGCCCCTACACTAGAAGGGTCAACTTTGATCAAAGGTTGGACCAAGTCCTTATGAACATTTGTGTGGAAGGAGCTCAATGGAAAAAAGACTCCAAAGGCAAGCCGGTTCAATTAAGAAGACTGGACCTCAAGCCTGTGGCTAGAGGATAGTTGGAGTTCATCCAATGCTCCATCATCCCCACTAGCAACCGATCCGAAGTTATTGTGGATCGGGCCATCATGATCCATAGCATCATGAATGGAGAGGAAGTAGAAGTTCATGAAGTCATCTCCCTTGAATCTACAAAATAGCCGAAAAGTCCTCCACCATGGCAAGGCTAGCTTTTCCTCATCTTATTTGCCATCTATGTTATTTAGCTAGAGTTATCATAGAAGGAGACATCCCCATTGAGGAGGATAAGCCCATCACTAAGAAGAGGATGGAGCAAACAAGAGAGCCCACTCATGGATCCCAAGAGACGCATGAGGAAGCTCATCACCAAGAAATCTCGGAAATGCCTCAAGGGATGCACTTTCTTCCCAACAATTATTGGGAACAACTCAACACTTCCCTAGAAGACTTGAGTTACAATGTGGATCAATTAAGGGTGGAACATCAAAAGCACTCCATCATTCTCCATGAAATTAGAGAAGATCAAAGAGCAATGAGGGAAGAGCAACAAAGGCAAGGAAGAGACATAGAAGAGCTCAAGCACATCATTGGTTCTTTAAGAAGAAAGCGCCACCATCACTAAGGTGGACTCATTCCTTGTTCTTATTTCTCTATTTTTTTCGGTTTTTATGTTATATGTTTGTTTATGTTTTGTGTCTTTACTTCATGATCATTAGTATGTAGTAACTATATCTTAAGGCTATGAATAATTCCATGAATCCTTCACCTCTCTTAAATGAAAAATGTTCCTAATTCAAAAGAACAAGAAGTACATGAATTTCGAAATTGTCCTTGAAATTAGTTTAATTATATTGATGTGGTGACAATACCTTTTGTTTTCTGAATGAATGCTTGAACAGTGCATATTTTTTATCTTGTTGTTTATGAATGTTAAAATTGTTGGCTCTTGAAAGAATGATGAACAGAGAGAAATGCTATTGATAATCTAAAAAATCATGAAATTGATTCTTGAAGCAAGAAAAAGTAGTGAAAAAGCAAAAGCTTACAAAAAAAAAGTGGCAAAAAAAATTTTAGAAAAAAAAAAGAAAAAGCAAGCAGAAAAAGCCAATAGCCCTTAAAACCAAAAGGCAAGGGTAAAAAGGATCCAAGGCTTTGAGCATCAATGGATAGGAGGGCCCAAGGAAATAAAATCCAGGTCTAAGCGGGTAAATCAAACTGTCCCTAACCATGTGCTCGTGGCATGCAGGTCCAAGTGAAAGGCTTGAGACTGAGTGGTTAAAGTCGTGATCCAAAGCAAAAAGAGTGTGCTTAAGAACCCTGGACACCTCTAACTGGAGACTTTAGCAAAGCTGAGTCACAATCTGAAAAGGTTCACCCAGTTATGTGTCTATGGTATTTATGTATCTGGTGGTAATACTGGAAAACAAAGTGCTTAGGCCATGGCCAAGACTCATAAAAGTAACTGTGTTCAAGAATCAACATACTTAACTAGGAGAATCAATCACACTATCCAAAATTCTGAGTTCCTATAGATGCCAATCATTCTAAACTTCAAAGGAGAAAGTGAGATGCCAAAACTGTTCAGAAGCAAAAAGCTACAAGTCCCGCTCATTTAATTAGAACTAATATTCATTGAAATTTTGGGATTTATAGTATATTTTCTTCTTTTTATCCGAATTGATTTTCAGTTGCTTGGGGACAAGCAATAATTTAAGTTTGGTGTTGTGATGAGCGGATAATTTATACGCTTTTTGGCATTATTTTTAGGTAGTTTTTAGTAGGATCTAGCTAATTTTAGAGATATTTTCATTAGTTTTTATGCTAAATTCACATTTCTAGACTTTACTATGAGTTTGTGTGTTTTTCTATGATTTCAGGTAATTTCTGGCTGAAATTGAGGGACCTGAGCAAAACTCTGAGAGAAGGCTGACAAAGGACTGCTGATGTTGTTGGATTCTAACCTCCCTGCACTCGAAATGGATTTGCTGGAGCTACAGAACTCCAAATGGCGTGCTCTCAACGGCGTTGGAAAGTAGACATCCAGAGCTTTCCAGCAATATATAATAGTCCATACTTTATTCGAGATTAGACTACGCAAACTGGCGCTCAACGTCAGTTCCATGTTGCATTCTGGAGTCAAACGCCAGAAACACGTCACGAACCAGAGTTGAACGCCAAAAACACGTTACAACTTGGCGTTCAACTCCAAAAGAAGCCTCTGCACATGTAAAGCTCAAGCTCAGCCCAAGCACACACCAAGTGGGCCCCCGAAGTGGACTTTTGCATCAGTTACTTACTTTTGTAAACCCTAGTAGCTAGTCTAGTATAAATAGGACATTTTACTATTGTATTAGACATCTTTGGATTATCCTGGATTGTATTTTGGATCCTGTGATCACGTTTTAGGGGCTGGCCATTTGGCCATGCCTGGACCACTATCACTTATGTATTTTCAACGGTGGAGTTTCTACACACCATAGATTAAGGATGTGGAGCTCTACTGTACCTCGAGTTTCAATGCAATTACTACTATTTTCTATTCAATTCAGTTTATTCCTGTTCTAAGATATTCGTTGCACTTCAACATGATGAATGTGATTATCTGTGACACTCATCATCATTCTCACTTATGAACGCGTGATTGACAACCACTTCCATTCTACCTTAGACCGGGCGCATATCTCTTGGATTTCTTAATCAGAATCTTCGTGGTATAAGCTAGAATTGATGGCGGCATTCATGAGAATCCGGAAAGTCTAAACTTTGTCTGTGGTATTCCGAGTAGGATTCAAGGACTGAATGGCTGTGACGAGCTTCAAACTCGCAATTGTTGGGCGTGATGACAAACACTAAAGAATCAATGGATTCTATTCCGACATGATCGAGAACCGACAGATGATTAGTCGTGCCGTGACAGAGCATTTGGACCTTTTTCACTGAGAGGATGGGATGTAGCCATTGACAACGGTGATGTCCTACATACAGCTTGCCATGGAACGGAGTAAGAAGGATTGAAAGTATGAAAGCAGTATGTTGCAGAGATCCAAAAGGAACACAACATCTCCACACACTTATCTGAAATTCTTACCAATGATTTACATAAGTATTTCTATCTTTATTTTCTGTTTATTTATTATTATTATTCGAAAACTCCATAACCATTTATTATCTGCCTAATTGAGATTTACAAGATGACCATAGCTTGCTTCATACCAACAATCTCCGTGGGATCGACCCTTACTCACGTAAGGTTTATTACTTGGACGACCCAGTGCACTTGCTGATTAGTTGTGCGAAGTTGTGAAGTTATGTTTGGACCATGGTATCATGCACCAAGTTTTTGGTGCCATTACCAGGGAGAGAACGAACATGAATGCCATTATCAGAAATCACAATTTTGCCTATCACTCATGCATCACAACACCAAACTTAAATTTTTGCTTGTCCTCAAGCAACCAAAACTAATATAGGCTTAGGATGTGAATTTGCATGAGAAGTGAGTGTTCAATTAAGCTCATGTCTCTTCTTAAAGTGGGGTTTATACACTGCAATCCTGAATAGTTTTGGCATCTCACTATCCTTTGAATCAGAGGAATGTTGTTGTCATTCGGAATTAGAATCCGATTAATATTATGAATTCTCTAATCTTTTACTTCAGATTAATCCTTAAACACAACAAATTTCCTTTAATTCTCTTTTCTTTGGTGCTTTGCACCCTGAGCCTAGCCGTGACTTTAAATGGTTTGTCTCAAGCTTCACTTGACACAAAAATACCACAAGCGCTTAAATGGGGAACTCTCTTTAAGTTCTGATTTTTCTTTCAGTTACTCCCAGACAGTGGTGCTCAAAGCCTTAGGCATACTTTGTTAAATGCACTTGATCTCGACTTTTAGTGCTCTGTCTCAAGGATTACTTGACACGATTACACCACAAGCATATGACTAGGGAAACAACTCTTTGAGCTTTTAATCATGTCTGACCTCCCTAGTCATTGATGCTCAGAGCCTTGGACCTTATTTTATTTTTCTCTTGCTATTTCTTTTGCTTTAAGGATTAAGCTTTTGTTTACTTCAGAGAATTCATAATAGTTCTCTAAATTTCTGTTCCTCATACATCAACATCCTTGATTCAAATTCAAATATGTACTATTCATGTCATGCATTTAGAATCACAAATAATACCGCCACATTTAAGTAAATAAGACTACTCTTTGATATAAACTCTATTTCTTAAGCAATACATCACTTTTTTTTCTTTTTCTTTTGAATTCAACCTCCGTGATCGATACATGAGACAACTTTTTTATACTAAAAGCAAACAACAGAATTAAAATGGCAAATCAAACTAGAACCTAAGAATTGAAATAACAAAAGATCATGCAGACACTAAGACAAAATAGCAGAAAATAGGAACATAATATAGTAATGGTGGAGTAAAATAGGAAATGAAAGGAACTAAGCCACCTCCGTCTCCATGGTAGGGATCTCTCTCCTCTAGATGTGGTCCATATGGTCCTCTCAGGTGGCTATAATTCTGTTTCAGCTGGAAAACCTCCTGGCGCTAAGAGTCCTGAGGAGCTCTCATCTGATCAAGGGTGGTGGTGAGATACTCGCAACGGTTGTCTTGTGTCACCCTCATCGGCTCAATAGATGCAGTGTACTGCTATCAGCGGCTATCCTGCGTGATCCTCATCTGCTTAATAGAGAAAGTGAGCTGTTTCCAGTACTCCTCAGCCGTGAGGGAGAGAAAATGAGAACCACCGTGACCAGAAATCTTTGGCTTTAAATTTCTTGAGATCCGTAACTCCAATAAAAAATCTAATCCGGTAAAATTGTTTGTATCTTTCTCCTCTACACGATGGCATCACTTTTGTTCGGTAAAAATTGATGGTGACGTAGCTCCTTTTCTCTTTGAGTTCGGCCAATTGGAGTTCTGGGAGGCACAGGCAATTTCTGACGCTTTCCTCTTCAGCAGCTCGGTTAAAAAGCTTCTTCAGAGCTTTCATTGATTTTGATTTCATATAGAGGTAGGGGATTTATTTTAAAGTTAACTGTATTAATTTATGAATGCCGTTGAAGTTTAGTGAGTAAATGCAAATAATTTATAAATATCTCATTTGAATAATTGATGACAATTGATGAAATTGAGATTGTTGATGATTGTGAATATAATTGGATGTGATGAAATTGTGATGAGTTTGAGTTGTGGCTGTGCTTGTTGCTAAGGATTAATGATTTATTATATGCTTGACTGATGATGATTAAATATTTACTATGTGTTGGAATGATGATGACTGTATATAGAAAATTATGTTTGACATATTGCAGAAAAGTAAAGGTTTGATTATGTTTAAGTACTTGAAATTTTGTAAAATGTTGATTTTGGATACCTGGGCTGTGTTGGCAGTGAAGACAACTTTGAATGACTGAACAGGGGTTAAACGTGTGATTTTGGAAGGGTTATAAGTTTAAATGTGGATTTTGGTATGTGAGGTTGTTGAAAATGCTTAAGGCAGAATTTCTGCATAATTGACAATAGAAAGAATCGATTTCTGGGAGCAATCCAGGTCATAATTTTGAATGAAACTATTTTTTCATAAAACTTTAATATGTTTTGAACGTCTCACAAAAATTTCAGAAATTATTAATGAGTGGTTTGGGAGAAATGAATTTTTGAAAATTGATAGTTTCTGTAGAAAATTCTGTTTCTTTACTACAGAAGCACCAACTTCCAAACCACTTAATTTTCAATTCTGGTGAGTGTTTGAGCTGATATCAACGGCCTTTTTAAGCTTTGTGTGTCCAAAATCATTAGTTTAAATTTTGTATCAAAACTCTTTTTAACCAAATAGATATATTGCAAAGAATGTGGGTAGCTCACTGAACTTCGAAAATAGAATTCTAAAAGGCAGGGCTATGTTTCTAACCTCATAAATTTTTCACATGCCATCGTAATAATCTGGAATTTAATTTATCGGAAAGCTAGTAGAGTCTTGTTTGAGATAATAAATTTTGAAAGGCAATGGGTGAAAATTAGATTTTTAATGGATTTATCAATCTCACTGCTCCCTGCTATTTTTCTGCATTTTCTTAGAAAACCATAACAGAATTTTAAAGGAAATGGTGCAAGATTTAATTGTGACCGAGTTAACTCAACACCAAGTCCTACTTTCTAAAATCAGTAGTACTATAACAACCAAGAAAGGTTTAAATTTAATTGGTGAAGTGGAGGTATGTGTAGTTAAGAGGTGATGTAGAGGTATGTCTAATAATGCGGTGATGCAGTATGTGTATATAATTGGTGATGTGGAGGCATAATAAAGAAAAAGACAATTAGAAGCCATGTATAAAAGAGACAAATAAAACAGATAGTGAATAGTAAAAATTGTATGTCGAATGGGCTTTGTGCCAAAGTGCTAATGCGGAAGTGCCCGCCTGACTGACAGCCTCAGATTGCAAATGCGAGAATGTCCGCCTAACTGATAGCATATGAAATATTAATGGGCCTTATGCCAAATTGCTAATGCAAAAGGGCCCGCCTAACTGATAGCCCAAGATCGTAAATGCGAGAATGTTCGCCTAACTGATAGCCTGTTTCTACTGTGATGCCAAAATATCCTAACTAACATACCCATGATGATAATTATACCTGACTGACACGGTAAAGAAACCATATACGGGGTTCACCCCGAGTAACGTCAGGTTACGGGTAGACAACTAACGCATGAGCTCATGGCCTACTTTGGACAAACATGCATCATATTATTTCCGCATTTGCATTTGGTTGTGTTTTGCTTGTATTTTCTCTGTGATTGTGTTTGTTTGCCTTGGTGACTTGCTTGTGTGTTTAATTAGTTATTATGTCATGCTGCAAACATTAGTAATGTGATTTAAAGGACGTGACTTAAAACGGCTTTAAATAAGGCTTAGGAGGAATTTTAAGGAGCCAATAAAGAAAACTGTTTTCTTAGGAACATGAGTTAACTATTTGTATTTTATTATGTATTTTTATGGCATTCACTTTTCCTACTGAGAACGTATGGTTTGTTCTCACCCCAAAATCTTTCACCCTTTTAGTGACACAGGTTCAAAGACTCAGTTTGAAGTTGAGGGCGATTATTAAATTTATTTATCAGTTAAGTTTATGAGTTGAGTTGCTTTCATAGAATTCCCTCGCCTTTGTTGTTTAAGATTTTATTTTATACAGAGGGATAGGAATTGTATCTGAGTGTCATTTGAATTATTTTGTATAATATTTATTATTACTAATAATTATGTGATTATTATTACTTGGTGTTCTTTGATATATGATTTTAATTAATAGAAATAAAATTTTTGGCATTTCCTTAAAAATTGAAATGCGATATCGAACTAAAGGCTCAATATTAAATAGTAAATAAGGAAAGCAGATTAGTAACGCGCGCCTTACTCTTAGTACGATCATAACACTATGGAGTAATGAGCATAACACTAGAGAAGTGCTACACAGCCAGAAACACATAAGCAAACCATATCATAGTTGATTAGTATTTTCCTTAACACAATCCAAATGGTAATTTTCCTCTAGAAGCGAAACTTTGAGTTACAAGAACCAATCACAAGTCACAACAATATAGTAATGGCAGTAAAGTCTTCCATTATGTTTTCCTTCCGGGTAGGCCATAAGCCATACCACTATATTTTTACACATATTTATTTTTGTACACTTTTCATTTTTAATACTAAATACTAACTGCAATAATTAGTTTAGGGAAAATCTTTACCTTCACAACATACCCGCAGAATCAGTGACCAGTGGCAAAGAAGACTGAATGGGGAATGGCGAAGACGAAGGCACCAGCAGGGACGAAGGAGCAAAGCCGAAATAGTGGAACTAGATCAAACTTGTTCTTTTTCTCTCTCAATAGCTTCAGTGTTGTTATTGCATTGTTAGTGGCTGTTACTGCAAAATACAAAGCATAATAACATTATTTTGTTAAATAGTTTCTAGCATAATTTTCTATTTTCGATCAAATAATACATAAAAAAATTCATGTAAATGACAAGCAAAAATACACACAGAAATCAGATACGGTGAAATAATTGAAATTACTAATTCTAAATAATATAGTCACTTATCATGAAAACCTAGCTATAACAAAGAAAAAAATCACTACCAAAATCAATTTGCAGGTTAACCTTGATAATGAAATTTTTGGAGAAGAAAAATCACTACCAAAATCAATTCGGTCAACAGCAAGAATAGGAAGATGGAAGGAGAGCAGCGAAATGACAAGGGATGCGATGACAAGGGAGGCGAAACAACGATGCTGGTGCATAATAAAGACGACGACGCAGAGGAGAGGCTAATGACGTTGACGCTGACGGTAAGGATCCTGGTAACAGCGACGAGGAGACGAGGCGAAGGGGAGGCTAACGGCGCAACGAGGGTGGTGCTGGTGACGGCAGAGATGTGAGCTCTTCCAGTGTAGCCATTGATGAGAGTGACTAAGGGATGTGAGCACGACTCGTTAATAAGGGTGAAAGAATGTCAAAGGGTGAAGGATCGAAGCTTTTGAGTTGGGGGCCGGGTCAATAGTTTTTTTTAGAAACCTTTTGGCCACGCTTTTAAAGCGTGCCAAAAGAATACCAGGATATGGCCACGTTTTGTAAGCGTGGCTGTAACAAAACCTTGTCGCCACGCTTTCAAAATATTCATGTTTCTCTCTATGGCCACGCTTTTGAAGCGTGGCAGAAAAAAACGTGGCAGTTTCTCTAATCAATTGCCACCCTTACAAAAGCGTGGCCATTGACCCTTTTTGCCATGCTTTTGAAGCGTAGAGAAAAAAACGTGGCCAAATCTCTATTCAATTGCCACCCTCACAAAAGCGTGGTCATTGACCACTTTTGGTCACGCTATTAAAGTGTGGCAAAAAAAGTGTGGCCATAGACCTTTTTCCTTGTAGTGCTAACTGATAGCCTGAGATTGCTAATGCGAGAATGTTCGCCGAACTGATAGCCTGTTTTAATCGTGATCCCAAGATATCCTAACTGACATACCCATAATGATAATTGTGCCTGACTGACATGGTAAAGAAACCATATTCGGGGTTCACCCGGAGTAACGTCGGGTTGCAGGTAGACAACCGACGTGTGAGCTCATGGCCTGCTTAGGATAGACATGCATCATATTGTTTGCACATTTGCTTTTGGTTGTGTTTTACTTGTATTTTCTCTATGATTGTGTTGTTTACTTGTGTTGTTTGCCTTGGTGACTTGCTTGTGTGTTTAATTAGTTATTATTATTATGTCATACTGCAAACATTAGTAATGTGATTTAAAGGACATGACTTAAAACGGCTTTAAGTAAGGCTTAGGAGGAATTTTAAGGAGTCAATAAAGAAAACTGTTTTCATAGGGACATGAGTTAACTATTTGTATTTTATTCTGTATTTTTATGGCATTTACTTTTCCTACTGAGAACGTATGGTTTGTTTTCACCCTCAAAATTTCCCACCCTTTCAGTGACACATGTTCAAAAACTTAGTTTGAAGCTACGGGCAATTATTAGACTTATTTATGAATTAAGTTTATGAGTTGAATTGCTTTAATAGAATTTCCTTGCCTTTATTGTTTAAGATTTTATTTTATACAAAGGGATAAGAATTGTATCTGAGTGTCATTTGAATTCTTTTGTATAATATTTATTATTATTAATAATTATGTGATTATTATTACTTAGTGCTCTTTGATATATGATTTTAATTAATAGAAACAAAATTTTTGACATTTTCTTTAAAATTGAAACGCAATATCGAACTAAAGGCTCAATATTAAATAGTAACTAAAGAAAGTAGGTTAATAACGTCTTATTTTTAGTACGATCATAACGTGTTAAAAGTTAAGATATTACACTGTAAATAGCTTAATGTAATGCTGAGTGTGCTCTGTTCGGTTTCATAGCCTACATGCAAAATGTGATTTTTCAGTGGTGCAGAACCTTTGGAGCAATCATGAATGTGGTGAGACTAAAAATTTAAAACGGCTGCTAAGAAGGCTTTATGAATATTGAGGTTCTCTGTTGTGTTTAATGGATTAGTACGCTTTTTTATTTTATTTTATTTTTTTTTTCCGTTGACAAGGAAGTTGATTCACCGTAAATCGATAATAGTAAATTTTCTCGTTTTAGGTCTAATTGGTTTTTTTAGGGACGGTTTCGAAGCTTCCCTTATTCTTGTCCAAATGGCTTTTAGTGCTGTTATATTATCTAGTGGATTTTGACCAAAAACTATAAAATAAATAACCAGGGGATTATATATCAATCCACATCGTTTTTAGTTTTCAAAATCAGGTTTTCTACATATTCATTTTGAACTAAAAATTTGAAAATGTTTTATTGGTTTATAGTTGACTAATACATCAAACTGTTTAACATTCTATCCATTTTTGTATAAACGCATGCAACATAAAACAGGATAATTGTATTATTAAGGAAATTTAAATTTATACAAAAATATATATGTTCATTTTAAATCAGTTATCATATTAGTTAATATTATATTTGTGTATAGATAACGTATGTAGTTTAATTCATTATTAACTCATTTTTAATATATATTTTATAATCTATAATGTATTTTATACAAGTAATTGATTTAGTGACTGATCTTTTGCGTAGACTTAGTACGATAATTCTATTTTGATATCATTTATAACCATGTTCTTGGAAAAGTTGTTGCTAATTTTGGTGACATAGGTTTTGATAATGCTGGTTAGAATATAGATCGATAGAGATGTAGAACAAGTTAGTTAGTTAGTTACACTAGAGAATCGTTGAAAGGTAATTCCAAAAATGAAGTGGAAAAGTAAATTGTCCAATATAGGTTCTTTTTTGAAAAGGTTTACAATGATATTTGTTGCTAGTGCAGCAATGGGTGCTCTTTAGGGGATATAAGGAGGGTAATATGCAACGAGTGTGTCATGTGTTAAGATATTGAGATTTTTAGTTTCGAATAATAATAGTTCTTTGACTTATGACTTATGACTTATGACTTGGTTCAAAACAATGAATGAATACTTGTGTTTTAGTTTATTACCTGAACGAATGAATAGATAGTGCCCTTTGGTCTAATTATGCTTTAATTATATTAAACTTGACAAAATGAATTAATAGAATAAGTTAAAAAAATTAAAAGAATGAAGTGAAACAAACATATATTAAATTGTCCATATACTTATTTAAAGGATACCAAAATAGTCATATTTAACACCTAAAACAAATATCTAAATAGAGTATGAACACAAATAGAATTTGATCAAAAAATGTAAAATAAAAAGTATTTTAATAGATTACATCTATCATTCTTAAGATTACAAATTTAGACATTTTTGTTCCTTTCAACTTATTAAAAACACAATCAGGTCCTTAAAAAATTTTGAAATTCTCAACTTTATGGCTAAAAAAAAAAAGACGTGATAGTCCTTGCTAATATCAACAGCCCATAGCTGCAAACGACGCAATTTTATTTTTTTTTTTTTCAAAGATAAATGTTATTTTATTAATATAAAATAAAATTGTTTCCATAAAAAAGTACAAAAGAATTGGATATTTTTATTTATCACCAACTGTGATAGAAATACTAAAAGCTTAGAGAGAGTAAAATAAGAGTAAAGAAAATTAACAGCATCTATCAGGTATGGTTCATAAGTTCACGCACTAAATTGCTGGCTTCTTTCACTATATCTGGTGCCGGGCTTATTACCTTCTCAAAAACACACCGATTCCTCGCTTTCCAAGTGCTCCAACACAGCGCCGCTATGAGGAGGGTCTTTTGTCTACCGTCGAATTGAGCCACTGCCCAAGATAAGACTCGTTGCCACCAATTGAAAAAGGTCTCTTCTTCTCTCATCCATAGGTCAGGGGTTATTAAGCTTAGCCTCCATATTATTGAAGACAGAGGGCATTGGAACAAAGCATGAGAAATTGATTCAGCCTTCAACATGCATCTTGGACAAGTGGCAGGAGTGGATGCGAACCGGCTGTGAACTTGTTACAATACTGAAAGCTTTTCATAAAGACTTTTCCATAGAAAAACCTTAATTTTTTGAGGTAATTTCAATTTCCAAATGCTATTCCACTCTGTTGTTCTGTATGTTCTGGGGCCTCAATGAAGTAGGAGAATGAAAGAATCTGTTCCGAGGGTTACCTGAAACTGTAGGTCGATCTCGGTTGAGATCTTCACTGTAGGTCGGAGCTGACGTGTCCTGCAGGTGTATAGCGACCGGAGCTGGTGTGTCCGACTTGTGGGACTGAGAGTGCTGCTGATGCTTCGTCCCCGGAGGGTGGGGGGTACCTGCAAGGGACTCCGATGCTTAAGTTAGCAAGGGTATTAAGCAGGTATTGAGTAGAATCAGAGTATGAGTTATACCTAGGTGCTCCAGCGTATTTATAATGGTGAGATGTGGCCTTCTGTGGATAAGATAAGTTAGTTATCTTATCTTATCTTTATCTTATCTTTAAGTGAGGTCATCTTATCTTTTAAGGGAACCGCCCTTCTCTCTGTAGGCTTGGGCTGCCTTGGGATTTGGGGCGTGTTCCTTTATTTAGGCCCTTCTTTGTGCTTTCCTGGGGACTTGACCGAGCTCTTTGGAAAGAAGTCGGGTTGTCCTAACCTGAAGAGGTCGGTCGCTTTGTCTGTCGAACATCCCGGGTCGGTCATCTCGACCCAGGGTATGAACAGTGCCCCTACTTGAGCTCGGTCTTCTTTTTTGAGGTCGAGTCTTTGACTTCGGTCCTTCTTTGGTGAAGCCGAACTCAAGCATTTTGTCGATTTCTTTCTAGCAGTCTTTTGAATGTAGAACGTTTCCTCTAAAAGGCGCGCGCTTTTATATCGGCGCTTTGGGAATGTGCGAGGGTTTTAATGCCGTCTTTGATTTTAGCATTAATTGCCCCGTTTCCCTTTGGCTCTTTATTTCGATTTTGAAAACCTAGAAACAGTTTCTCTCCTTTTGCCCTTTTCGTAACTTCTTTTCTTTGTTCTCTCCACTCTCTGTTTTTTGTTAGCGCTTCTGCTTTACTTTGTGTTGCGGCGTCATGTGGCGTTTCTGGAGCCTGGAGTCTTGCGTTTCTTCCTGCGACATTGCTCTTGTTTGCATTTTTTGTGAGAAGGCGTTCCCAGATTTCGTCTTCCATCTTCAGTTTCTTTGAAGCTCGCTGCTCTTTCTAGGTTGGTACTAGCTTTCTTGCTTCTTTCGTAGCTTCGTCTTTAGTTTTTTGGCGAAGTTCTGATTTTGCATGTTTGAAAGTTTGAATCTTTTCATGGTCTTGTATTTGCTTGTCACTGTAACATGCTTTTCCTATCTTTCTCTTATGGATTTTCTTGGAATTTCTATCGAGGCCTTCTAGGGTTTTACTGTTGCTTCTGGTTGTTTCCTGTCTGATACTGATAGAAAATCTGCATCTGTTCCTCACTTTTGGAGATTGCTTTTTGTCTGATCTTGAAAAAGGTTGCATCTTTAATGGTCTCTGCTTGGCGTGCTTGATGTTTGGGAATGCTTTTTACTCGGTAGATTGTAATGACTTTTGTGAAAAATGTTTGCTGTTTTGAATTCTTTCTGAGAAATGCTGGGGTGCAAGCTGTAGATCTTGCCTGGAAGCCATGCTTTGTTACTGCCTCCAAAGGATGCCCTAGGACTTTGGTTTGAGTCTTGGGGTTTTCCTTTTCTTGTTTCTTCGCCTGTATCGTATTGACCGAGTTGTTTTTCTCCTTTTGCCGGGATGTTTTTAGTAACCCCATCTTCTTTTCTTACTTGTAGGATTAGTTGGCCTCATGTCTTCTCGCAATAACGTTGTAGAGATGTCTTCCAGAGTTCCCGAGGGGATGTCCGATTGGCTGGACTCCCTTGTTTTATTGTGTGTTTCTGTTGTGGATGCTGAATTTTGCACAAAGCTGAGGAAGCGCCATAGGATTTGCGGTAACAATGCTCGTGAGGAAGATTACGAGCTTGTTGCTCTTGATTCTGATGAGAGAGTTTGTTTTCTGACTTCTATTGAGAGGGAGCGTCCCTTCTTCTATGCCTATGAATACTTCTTCAGCCAGTTGAACGTTACTTTTCCTTTTACTGCTTTTGAGACCGACCTGTTGTGGTCGTGTAATATTGCTCCATTCCAGCTTCACCCTAATTCATGGGGTTTTATTAAAATTTTTCAACTTCTCTGTCGTGAATTAGATGTAACACCTTCCCAGACTCTTTTCCTTTATTTTTTTGTTTCCGCCAAGCCTGGCAGTTCTTCAAAAAAGAAGGCTTCCTGGGTTTCCTTAAGGTCCGCCCAGGGCCACAAAGTTTTTGCTATGTATGATGAGTCCTTTAAGGACTTCAAGAATTACTTCTTTAAGGTTCGTGCTGTCGACGGGGCCCGCCCATTTTTTCTTGACGAAAATGATGAGCCTTCTTTCCCTCTAGAGTGGCAGAGGGATGTGAGAGTGTCTCGTTATACTTGGGAGATGCTTGATGATGTTGAGCGTACTTTTGTTGTTGTTCTTGAGGATCTATGGGGGAAACCGCCCCATCTTGATACAAAAAGGTTTTTGAATGACCCATCCTTGGTTCGGACTGTTTTGGGTATTTGTCTGACTTGTCTCTTATACTTGTTTCTTTAATTTTTTCTTCCTCTTGTTTATGACCGTCTTTCTTTGTTGTGGCTATTTCTGTATTTGTAGAGATGTCAAAGAATAACGACTCCATGAAGGCTTTTAAAAGGGCAAAGAAAGCAACTGCTGCTCTGAACATCTCGACCAAAGTGGTCGGCGAGGGGTCTTCTCAGATCCCAGTGAAGCCTCCTGTGTCGAGTTCTTTCGGGCCGAAAAAAGTAATTCCTACTCCTTGGTTTCATCAGGTCGATCCTCCTCAGACTTCTGCCGTTGCTTCTAGTGTCCCTCCCTTAAAAAAGCAAAAAACATCCGAGCTCTTTAATCTGGATGCCCCGGACTTTGATGCTATCGAGTTTGTTGACCAACAAATTGCTCCCTATGGTGGGCTTTCCATGGACGACGTGTCTCTTCTTCAGCATTTGGATTTTATTACCAAAAGTAGTGTGAAGATGGCTCATATGGGTGCGGCTATTTTCCGAACAGTTCAGGGGATCCCGATTCATGCCACAAAATCCTTCATGGAGGAGGCCAAGTCAGAATTTGATCGGATCAAGGGTCTGAAGGATGAGTTGGAGGTGAAGTTGGCGAAGGTGGAGAAGGAGATGAAGGGTGAGAAGGCCAGCTCTATTGCCTTGGCTGCTTCTTTGAAGTTGGCTGAAGACATGGCACTGAAGCATAAAGATAGCTATGTCTCGGCTTATAGGGAATTGATGCATCTCCGGGAAGATTTGGAAACTGCTCGGGTTAATTATGGTGAACTTCAGGGTCACCTTGTGGGCAGCGTAACTGCCGCCTCCGAGAACCTGATGGAGCAGTTCCGGATTGTTGCTCCTGATGCCGACTTGACTCTCATCAGCCTGGACAATGTTATGAGGGATGGTAAGATTGTCCCTGATGACCAGGATGATGATGATGTTGACCCTCCCCCAGTGCCTTCTCTTAAAGTATCGACCTCCTCAGTTCCTCCTGTTACGTCCGATCCGGATTGCCAGGTTCTGAACCGGAATGATGGAACTGTAGATGCTGTGCCTATTCAGACTTGCCCTCCTTCTCCCCGTACTGATGCTGCTGGGAAGGCTCCAGATCTTGGTTGATCTCCTTTAAGTATTTGTGTAAATAGCCCAGTTTATAGGCTTTGAACTCTTTTTTTTGTGAATGATATTTTATTTGACTGTTGATACTCCAGTTGCTATTTTTAGCAACTTGTCTTTGTGGGAGACCGACTTCATTAGGTCGATCTCTTCTAAGTTGTTTTTGTAATCCTCTTTCTTGGACCTTTATTAGGTCTCTTTCAGGGATTACTTTTACAACTTGTCTTTGTAGGAGACTGACTTCGTTAGGTCGATCTCTTCTAAGTTATAGCAATTCCTCTTTAATAGGATTGGCCAGACCTCTTTCCAGGGATTCGCTGATAACTTGGGTTGACTTGGTCCGACTTTTTAGTGTCGGCCAGTCTTTTTAAGTTATTATATAGCAATCCATAAGACCTCGTCAGGTTCTTTTTGGGATCACTTTCGATAACTTCTTGCATTATTCTGTGTTCATCTTTGCCGATTTGTAGATGGTGGTTTATTTCCTGGTTTAATCGACCTTTAGGTGAATCGCGTTTTCACCTTTGTCGGTCGATCATTCCTATCGAGATCGTATAGTGAATTTGTTCTTCACTTTCTGTTCGATCCGTTGCTTTATAATCGGATGATGAATGCTTCAGATTAATGCGTCTTGAGAGCTTTGTAGAATATCTGAAATGTATTTTATTTAAAGAAAGTGCAAATATATACAGGCGGGAGTTTTTCATACCCTTAAGTCGGATTAAATCTCAATCTTGATGCCTCATTAAAAAACCTTTTCAGGAAAAAGAGTGCATCTTGTGATGAGACCTTTATCTAACTATAGTACCTTCTTAGGTTACAGGTGTGCCATGATCTGGGGAGTTCTCGTCCCTCGAGTTCGGATAATCTGTAGTAGCCCTTCCCAAGTACTTCTGTGACTCGGTAGGGTCCTTTCCAGTTAGCTGCCAGCTTTCCTTCTCCGGGTCGAGTTGTTCCGATATCATTTTGGATTAAGATGAGATCTTTCTCAGTGAAACCTCTTGGCACTACCTTTTGGTTATATCTGGAAGCCATTTGCCGCTTTAATGCTTATTCTCTGATCCGAGCTTTCTCTTGAATTTCCAGAAGTAGGTCGAGCTCTTCTCTTTGAAGTTGGGAGTTGGTTTGTTCATTGTAGTGTACTACTCGGGGAGACCCTTCCTCAACTTCTATTGGAATCATTGCCTCCACTCCGTATGTTAATCGAAATGGTGATTCGTTTGTTGTGGAATGTGGAGTTGTTCGATATGCCCATAGGACTTGTGGAAGTTCCTCGGCCCAAGCTCCCTTTGCTTCTTGTAGTCTCCATTTCAGCCTAGCCAATATGACTTTGTTGGCTGCTTCGGCTTGTCCATTGGCTTGGGGATGTTCGACGGAGGTGAAATGATGTTTTATGTTCAAGTCGGCTACTAGTTTTCTGAAGCCTGCATCTGTGAATTGGGTGCCATTATCCGTGGTGATGGAGTATGGAACTTCGAACCTTGTAATAATGTTCCTATATAGGAATTTTCGACTTCTTTGAGCAGTGGCGTTAGCTAGGAGTTCTGCCTCGATCCATTTTGTGAAGTAGTCTACCCCTACTATGAGGAACTTGACTTGTCCCGATCCCTAGGGAAAGAGTCCGAGAAGATCGAGTCCCCACTTTGCAAATGGCCAGGGTGAGGTCACGCTGATGAGATTTTCCGGAGGGGCGATGTGAAAGTTAGCATGTTTCTGACATGGTGGACATGTCTTTACAAATTCTGTAGCTTCCTTTTGTAGAGTTGGCCAATAGAATCCTGCCCGTAGTACCTTTTTGGTGAGAGCTTGTGCTCCGAGATGATTGCCACAAATGCCGCTGTGTACTTCCTCCAAGACTTCCTTTGTATTAGAGGTCGGTACGCATTTTAACAATGGTGTTGAGATTCCTCTTTTGTATAGGGTGTTGTTTATGATAGTGTAGTACTGTGCCTCCCTTTTTAACCTCTTTGCCTCCTTTTCATCTGTGGGGAGCGCTTCTGTTTTGAGGTAGTTAATTATGGGGGTCATCCATCCTTGATCCCGACCTGTTATGGCTAGGATTTTTTCTTCTTCCTATATTGATGGGTTCTGCAGTATTTCCTGGATGAGGCTTCTATTGTTGCCCCCTGATTTGGTGCTGGCTAGTTTTGAGAGTGCGTCAGCTCGGGCATTTTGCTCGCGGGGTATGTGGCAGATCCTATATTCCCCGAGTTGTCCGAGCTGTTTTTTGGTTTTATCCAAATATTTTTTCATGGTAGGATCTTTGGCTTGGTAGCTTCCCGTTATTTATGAGGTAACGACTTGTGAGTCACTGTAGATATTGAGTTTTTGAGCTCCAACTTCCTTAGCCAGCTTCAAACCAGCTAATAATGCTTCATATTCCGCCTGGTTGTTTGAAGCCGGGAATCCGAATTTCAGGGAAAGCTCAAGTTGGGTTCCTTGGTTGCTTTCGATTATCACACATTCACCGCTTCCAGTTTTACTCGAGGAACCGTCCACGTATATGTTCCACTCTATGGGGATTTCTGTGGTGTCTGTGAATTCTGTAATGAAGTCGGCTAGGTATTGTGATTTGATGGCTGTCCGCGTCTCGTATTGGAGGTCAAACTCGGACAACTCGATTGCCCACTGTAGGATTCTTCTTGCTAGATCTGTTTTCTGCAATATCCCTTTTATGGGCTGGTTGGTCCAAACTTTAATGGTGTGCGCTTGGAAGTATGGGCGAAGTCGTCGGGATACGAGTATCAGAGCGTAGGCAAATTTCTCGATTTTCTGGTAGTTCAGCTCTGACCCCTGTAGTGCTTTACTAATGAAGTAGATGGGTAGTTGTCCCCTTTCATCTTCTCTAATTAGTGCTGAGGCTATTGCCCGACTTCCTACCGCGAGGTACAGTATGAGTGGTTCTCCCTCTTGTGGTCGAGATAGGATGGGAGGGCTGTCCCAAGAATTCTTTGAAGTCTCGGAAGGCTTGTTCACATTCCGTTGTCCACTCAAAGTTCTTTCCCTTCCATAAGGTAGCGTAGAAGGGGAGGGATCTTATTGCTGACCCTGCTAGGAATCTGGACAAGGTCGCCAATCTCCCATTGAGTTGTTGTACCTCTTTGACGCAGGTTGGGCTTTTCATGTTGAGTATGGCCTGGCATTTATCTGGATTTGCCTCGATTCCTTTTTATGTGAGCATAAAGCCTAAAAATTTACCTGCTTCCACTGCGAAGGTGCATTTAGCCGGGTTGATTCGCATGTTGTGCTTCCGTATGGTGTCGAACACTTGAACCAAGTCGGTTAGTAATCTTTCTTCACTTTGTGTCTTTATCAATATGTCATCCACATAGACCTCCATGATATTTTCGATGTGGTCTGAAAAGAATTTATTCATTAGCCTTTGATACGTGGCTCCCACGTTCTTAAGGCCGAAAGGCATTACGATGTAGCAATAATTTGCTTTTGGTGTGAGAAACGAGATTTTTTCTTGATCCGGTGGATACATTGGAATCTGGTTATAGCCTGAGTATGCGTCCATGAACGAGAGATACTTATATCCTGATGAGGCATCTACGAGAGCATCGATGCTTGGGAGTGGATAAGGGTCTTTTGGGCAGGCTTTGTTGTGGTCTGTGTAGTCATTGCACATTCGCCACTTCCCATTTGACTTTTTCACTAAGACGACGTTTGCTAGCCATAGTGGGTGTTTAACTTGTCTTATGAACCCTGCCTCTAGTAGCGCTTGTACTTGTTCTTCTACAGCTTGAGACCGTTCTGGCCCGAGTTTCCTTCGTCTTTATTGTACCGGCCGGGATCCCGGGTAGACTGCCAGCTTGTGGCTCATTAGTTTGGGATCTATGCTTGGCATGTCGGCAGCTTTCCATGCGAAGAGATCAACATTATCTCGTAGAAACCGTATTAATGATTCTTTTGTGTCTCCTTTCAGGATTGTGCCAATATTAGTTGTTTTGTCCGAGGTATCTCCGATTTGGACTCTTTCTATTTCTCCTTCGGGTCGTGGGCGGAGTTCTTCTCGCCTCTGATCTCCGTCGAGTTCGATTGTGTGGAACTCTCTTCCTTCGCCTCGGAGGTTTAGACATTCGTTATAACAGCGACGCGCCATCTTTTGATCTGCTTTTATTGTAGCTATCCTTTATGCAGTTGGAAATTTCATACATAGGTGTGGAGTTGAAACTATTGCTCCGAGTTGATTTAACGTTGTCCGACCTATTAAGGCATTGTAGGCTAAGCTCACGTCGACCACAATATAGTCTATCTTAAGTGTTCTGGATTGGTTCCCCTTTCTGAAGGTTGTATGTAATGATACATATCCCAGTGGCTGTACTGGGGTATCTCCAAGTCCAAACAGGCTGTTCGGGTATGCTCTTAGCTCTTTTTCTTCTAAGCCGAGCTTGTTAAAGGCAATTTTGAATAAGATGTCGGCGGAGCTTCCTTGGTCAATTAATGTACGGTGGAGGTTGGAATTTGCCAATATGATTGTGATGACCATGGGGTCGTCGTGTTCTGAGATGATTCCGGATGCATCTTCTTTGGTAAATGTGATTGCTGGGATGTCTGGTACCTCTTTCTTGCCTTCGACGTGGTATACTTCTTTGAGGTGTCGCTTGCGGGATGATTTGGAGATTCCTCCTCCAGCAAATCCGCCGTGTATCACGTGGACATGTCTTTCCGGTGTGCGGGGTGATCGTTCAGATCGTCTGACATCTTCATCCATTCTTCTTTTTCTTGGTTCCTCGTCCCGATTGGCCAGGAACCGATCTAGTTTTCCTTCCCTTACTAATTTCTCTATGACGTTTTTCAAGTCAAAGCATTCGTTGGTGGAATGTTCTCGGACTCGGTGATACTCACAGTATTCGTTCCGATTTTCTCCTCCCCTTTTGCCTTTGAGTGGCCGAGCTGGGGGTATTTTTTTTGTATGGCAGACCTCTTTGTAAACATCTACTAAGGATACCCTGAGAGGGGTGTAGTTATGATATTTTTTATTTTCTCCCCCGAGCAATCTTCCTTCTTCTTGGATTCTTTATCTTTATCTCGGTAGGCAGACCCGAACCTCAAGGTTTCCCCAAGTCGAGAATTCTCCTCCATGTTAATGTACTTCTGAGCCCGTTCTTGTACTTCGTCTAGGGATGCTGGGGACTTCTTTGATATAGATTGGCTAAATTGTCCTTCTCGTAGGCCGTTTATGAGGCCCATGATAGCAGCTTCTGTTGGTAGACTTTGTATGTCCATGCATGCTTTATTGAATCTTTCCATGTAGTTACGAAGACTCTCTCGATCTCCTTGCTTGATTCTTAGTAAGCTGGGTGCGTGTTTGGCTTTATCCTTTTGTATGAAAAATCTGGCCAGGAACTTTTTAGCCAGGTCGTCAAAACTCGAGATGGATTTTGGAGGTAGGTTGTCGAACCATCTAATGGCTGTATTGGTAAGAGTTGTCGGAAAGGCTTTGCAGCGAACTGCATCTGAGGCGTCAGTGAGGTACATCCTACTTCTGAAGTTGCTGAGATGGTGGTTGGGGTCCGAGGTGCCATCGTACAGAGTCATATCCGGAAGTTTGAAATCTTTTGGAATTTTGGTCTTCATAATTTCCCAGGTGAATGGATCTTGATCTTTGTGAGAGCTATCCTCTGGGGTGGATCGAGTAGCTTTAGTTTTGATATCAGCTTCGAGTTTTATAAGCTTATCTTCTAATTCTCGGCGCCGCCTTATCTTTCGATGTAGATCCTCTTCTTTTTCATGTTGATGTTGGGCTTCTTTCTCAAGTTGCTTTAATCGATCTTGAAGTGCTTCTATTACCCCGGGATTTGATGAATTTTTGTCCCCATTGGATTCCGGAGTATCTTTAAGTATAGCATCCATGTTCTTGTGCGGCGTTCTATCTTCCAAACCTGAGTCGTGGTCGTTGTCATGATTGTCCGCCATGGTGTTGGGATGACTTCCAGGTTCCCCGGCAACGGTGCCAATGTTCCGAGGGTTACCTGAAACTGTAGGTCGATCTCAGTTGAAATCTTCACTGTAGGTCGGAGCTGACGTGTCCGGCAGGTGTATAGCGACCGGAGCTGGTGTATCCGACTTGTGGGACTGCGAGTGCTGCTGATCCTTCGTCCCCGGAGGGTGGGGGGTACCTGCAAGGGACTCCGATGCTTAAGTTAGCAAGGGTATTAAGCAAGTATTGAGTAGAATCAGAGTATGAGTTATACCTAGGTGCTCTAGCATATTTATAATGGTGAGATGTGGCTTTCTGTGGATAAGATAAGTTAGTTATCTTATCTTATCTTTATCTTATCTTTAAGTGAGGTCATCTTATCTTTTAAGGGAACCGCCCTTCTCTCTGTAGGCTTGGGCTGCCTTGGGATTTGGGGCGTGTTCCTCTATTTGGGCCCTTCTTTGGGCTTTCTTGGAGACTTGACCGAGCTCTTTGGAAAGAAGTCGGGTTGTCCTGACCTGAAGAGGTCGGTCGCTTTGTCTGTCGAACATCCCGAGTCGGTCATCTCGACCCAGGGTATGAACAGAATTCATAAGCAATTTTGTATCCTGACCCAACTTCATATATACCAGATTTTGTCCAGCACCAATTAACTTCATCCTCCTCCTCTGTTGGTTTGATTGAAAAAATTTTATTGCATATATCAACTGAAAAAATTGACTCAATCAGATTTCTATTCCAACTTCTATCAGGATTTAGTAACGCACTAACGTAATACACTTGCAGATTTGGCGGGATTGTGAGTGCATCTTGAGGGACATTAAGGGGCACTGGTGGTGGGAGCTAAGGGTCATGGAAGATGCGAACATTAGTACCAGAGTCTATTTTTCATATCAAGCCTTTCTCGATCACCTTGTGCCCTTCAAGAACACTTCTCCAGCCCCACGACAGTAGGCTTCCTATCTATGCATGTAGAAAATCTGTATATCTGAAATATTTAGCTTTGAGCATTCTTGATAGAGTAGAATTAGGGTATTTCATTGGACGCCAACATTGCTTGCCCAATAAAGCCAAATTTTGCGCCCTTAGGTCCTTGATCCCCAGCCCTCCATCTTTCTTCGGTCTCGTCATTGTGTCCCATTTAATCCCAACCATTCTTTGTTCTGCGCCTTTTTGACCCCATAAAAATTACGAGAGCATGCTACGAATCTCAGTCAATAGGGTATCCGGGAGCTTGAAATAAGAGAGTGTATAAATAGGAATCGCCTCCCCCACCGCTCTCAATAGCGTGTGCCTGCCACCTGATGACAATAGACTTCTTTTCCAACTCATAATCCTCTTCTAAACTTTACCCTTGATAGCTCCAAAGCTTGATTTCTTTGATTTTTGAACTATAGAAGATAGCCCTAGGTATTTGTCTTGTGCTCTGATATGTTCAATATTTAGTGTCTGAGCAATTGCTAGTCTTGTGTTCTGAGGTATGTTGTGACTGAAAAAGATAGCCGACTTATTCAAATTGACTTTTTGTCCACTAAAACCCTCATAGATCTCTAGCAATTCTAGAATACTTTGGCTTGTATTAGGTGCGCTCTTACAAAAAAAGATTGAATCATCAGCAAACAAAAGGTGATTAACTGTTTGGCATCTCCGATTAACTTGAACTCCTTGAATTAATCTGTTTTGCTCTGCTTTATGTAGCAAGAAGGAAAGCCCTTCTGCACAAAAAAGAAAGAGATATGGAGATAGGGGGTCACCCTGTCAGATGCCCCTATTTGACCTAAAATAGCCAAAAGGTTGACCTTCCACAACGACAGAGTAAGAAACAGTCGTTACCAATTCCTTAGTCCAGTTAATCTATTTAGTATCAAAGCCCAGCTTATCCATAATATACCATAAGAAATGTCATTCAACCCTATCATAACCCTTGCTCATGTCTAGTTTAATAGCCATCTCATGCTCTGCCCCACTTCTCTTATTTTTCAAATAGTGCATACATTTGTGGGCAATTAGAATATTATCTGAAATGAGTCTACCTTTGAGAAACTCATTCTGATTTGGGCTTATAATTTTATTCATAATACCTTGTAATCGGTGCACCATAACTTTAGAAATAATTTTATACATAACTGAAGATAAACTGATCGGTCGTACCTGAGTCATTTCACTGGCATCTAGCACCTTTAGAATCAAATAAATTTGAGTATGATTAAAGCTTTTTAGAATTCTGCCACTGTGAAAGAAACTTTTCACTGCCTTAAAAACGTCACCTCCAACTATATCCCAGAAAAAGTGAAAAAACTTAGCTGTAAACCCGTCATCGCCAGGAGCACTCTGAGCATGAACACTAAATGTAGCTCTTTTAACCTCGTCCATAGTTACTGGCCTTTGGAGCCTACGATTCATGGAAGCTGTAACCTTAGGCTCCAAATCCTCTAGGTATGGATTCGGATTAGCCGAACAAGAAGAAGTAAAAATATCGCAAAAGTAGTCTTCAACTACCTTTGCAATATCCTCCGATTTCAATGTAATCTCATTGTCCTTCCCCACTAATCTCCAAATTATGTTCCTTCGCATCCTTGATTGAAATTTCTGGTGAATGAATCTAGTGTTTTGATCTCCTTCTTTTAGTCACTTGACTCTAAATTTTTCTCACCAATAGCTCTCTTCTTTCAAATATGTCAACTCTAACTTTTCCTCCAAACTGGTAACCTCCTTTCCCCCATTGATTCCAGCCACCCTCAACTTCTCTAGTTTAGCTTGAAGGTCCTCAATTTCTTTCCGGGAGTTTGCTTTGTGCGTTTTCTGCCATTGAACTAGTCTATGTCTACAAAACTTTCAACTTTTGGGCCAAGGAGAACATAGCCAAGCCTACAACTTCCATTCTCCATACTTCACTGACAATTCTCTTGACATCCTCTTCTCCACACCAATGTTCCTGGTATTTAAACCGCCTTTTACTATGCCAAGATTGAGGTTCGGTTTCCATCAAATTGGAGCATGATCCGAGCCTGATTCTGTGAGCCTGTGCACCACTGCATTCGGAAACTTCAACTTCTATTCCATCCCAACTAAATAGCGATCAAGCCTCTCCTTCACCAAATCCTCTTCTTGTCTTCGATTTGTCCACGTGAAAGGGCACCCCACCATTTCAGTATCCACTAATCCGCTACTATCAACAAAATTAGTGAATGTTGTAATGGTGGTTGCTGATTTTTGGCCTCCACCCTCCTTTTCTGCTTGGCTTGTTATAGCATTAAAATTGCCTGCTATTACCACTTTTCCTTCCAGGTATTGACTCATTGTTGTAAGCTCCTCAAACTGTAAGGATCGAATTTGTTCCGAACAACTCAAATGGACACCAATGAACGCCCATACCTCATTGCTTCCGACTTCCTTAATTTCGGCTGCCATAAAGAATTCTCCACTGTTAATAATTTGAACAATGATGTTGTCCTTCCAAGCTAGCACAAGTCCTCCTGTCACTCCTGCTGGGTTAACAATATGCCAGTTTTCGTAGCTGCATACTCGAAGTTTTGCTTCTACCTGTCGAGATTGGTTCTTTGTTTCACTTATAAACACAATCTCGAAGGAGTGGAATTTACAGATCCCTTTTAAGGTGTGAATTGTCAGGGGTCTCTCCAAACTCCGACAATTCCAAACTATAGTTCTCATGGCGCCAATTTTATTTACTATGTAAATGATTTGCCTATTATGACATTATTATACACATGGCAATTGACGGTCATGTGGCAAATTAATAATCAATGTAGGAGATTATCATTATCTATTGAAGGACCAAATTAATGTAAAAATCGTATTGTCTAGTAAAAATAATTTTTGAAATATATTTGATAATTAATTCTTTTAAGACTAAAATGTTTAACTAAAAAAATTTAGAAACTAATTTAAAAAATTACTTCAATAATATTTAATTTATATTTAGAATATGTTTATTCAGCAATGAAATATAACATATTAACATGTGAACTAGTACAATATTTTTTTATATCGGACATAATAAATATACAGTACACTACACTTCACTGTAATTGTTTTATATGTGGTTAATGGCTAAGAGAGTTTGACGACACAGGACGTGGTGGTAATTGGTAAATGCAAGTGTAAATGCATATGGAGCTTGGACCAAGTGGACCAGTCAGGGGTATATGAACCAGTGCCCAAAGCCTGACACTATATTACTGTACACTCTGCAAAACTTACAATACAAGAATGGTTCCAGAGAATTTATTGTGACCAAACCACATCAATATTCATGGTGCCAGCTATCGCTCTCATATTTACTTGCATGCCCCTTCTTTTGTGTGCCATTTTCATATACCTGAAATTTGTTGTTGGGTTCGCCCATTTTTTTCTTTGTATTATAGAGTTGTGCTATTATCTAGAACAAGAAAAACTAACTAGATACAAGTGCGTTATTTGGCTAGTAAACATCAATTTGGACATTTGGTCATTGTCCATTCATGCAAAGAACAAGACGATCGTTAACAAAAAAGAGAACATGATTTCTAATTTTATTATTTTAAGGTAATTAATGTAATTTCTTTGTTAAAAAGTCTATCAAATACTAATAGAAATTTATAGATTTTGTGACAATTTTATTTGTAATTTAAAAAAATTTAAAAGTTTACGAAATATTAATAAATTTATTTTTAAAAAATTCACTCAATGATAAAAATTTAATGGAAAATGATCATTACTGAAAATAACGACATAAAAAAATTACAATACAAAGACTTACTAAAAAAATTGGACAAAAAATAATGTTGAGTTAAGATTTATTTTAATATTTTGTAATGACAAATATAATCAATTATTTTTTAGTTAAACTAATTTATTATGATGAGCATTATAGAAATTAATTAAGGATGACATATCAAGCAAGATAGTATTATGCAAAGCCTATGTATTAATAAGATCTCAGTTAAGATAGAAAAGATGATGCACCATGATTTTGACTTCAAAAAAGAAAGTTTTTCCCTCTTTATTGTAAATGGAATGGAATCCATTGCACATTTATGGACAACTGCAGCATGTGACTAATGAAAAACCAAGATGAAAGAATTTTCATTCGATGCCAACGACCTGACCTCAAGTATAAATGATGTAACGATTAGCTGATGTAAAAGAAAAATTATTCCTACAATAAAGAAGAGATATAAAATTCTATATATTAGTGAATCATCAAGAAAGAAGGAAATTATTTTTGTGCATATTGTAGATCACAAAAAATAGCCTTTATTTTTTTTATTTTTTAGTATGTTCTTACTTTTCTTTTGTCTAGATTTAAGTTTATTTTGAGAGATCTAAAATGCAAAAAAGAGTAATGCATATAAAAGCCATTTAATCTTTGATTAAGAGTTTTGATTTCGAAAGTATGTTGGGTTAGAGTGCATTTGGTTCCTCTTAACTAAGTTGGGTTAGCACCTAAGTAATTTACTAAGTTTGAGATAGTTTAGGTGGTTTACAAGAGTGTGAGTCTCTTAGAATTGGTGATTTGTAATCTATCTTGATTATAGTGAAAATTCTACTATTGTTATGGTGGAGACTGGACGTAGGTCACATTGCACTTCTTGGCCGAACCAGAATATATCGAGGCGTTACTCTTCTTCTTCTTCTTCTTCTTCTTCTTCTTCTTTATTTTATGCATTTGTTATTTTGCATAATTAGGAGATAAAATCGAAAATAATATCCTAAAATCAGAATTCTGCATAACTTATTTATTCACATCTAAAAGTGGTTCCTTATTTTAGCACCCTAATAAACTACAATTTTATGGTTTATCTTGTATTGAATTTAGTGGGTTTTATCAATTTTTTCCATATTTATTCACTAAAATAGCATGATTTTGTAATTTTCCCTAAATTGTGCTTAATGATTGAAAAATGCTTTTTAGACCCTTAATTTGCTAAATTTAATTCACTTTGATTCCATTTGATGCCTTGATATGTTTGTTGAGTAATTTCAGGTTTAGAAGGCAAGGATTGGATCAAAGAAGTGAAGAGAAAAGCATGCAAAGTAGAGAATTCATAGTAGCAAGAGAAATAAGAATTCGATGAATTCATGGCGACGCGTACGCATAACACATGGGCACGCGTGAGAGAGAAGTTTGCCAGGCCACGCGTACGCGTGACCCAGGCGTACGCGTGACACTCGTCATGTGACTTCATTAAAGAAAACGTGGCTGGCAATTTCTGAGCTGCATCAAGCCTAAATCCAACTCATTTATGAAGCTATTTGATGTAGAATTCAAGATGGACAAAGGGAGAGCAATTAGAAGTAGAATAGGAACATGCTTTAGGTTATATTCTAGAGAGAGAATCTCTCTCTTCTCTCTAGAAGTAGGGTAGATTTAGGATAGATTTCTTTTAGGTTTAGAATTTAATTCTTGCCTTGATTTAGTTTCCTTGTAATTTATTATTCTTACATCTTTGTTCTTTTAGTTTTACTTGTTATCTCTTTTATTTCGTTACTTTTATGTTCATACACTCTTATTGATTTGGATTTTCATTAATTCAATTTGATGTTTTATATTTCTTTGATGCTTAATTGAGTTGCTATTATTGTTTCTTTGCATTGGGTAGTTGTAGATTTTATATTTCTTACTAATTTATTATGCTTTCCTTCTATGCCTTTCAATTGTTTGATAAAATGCTTGGTTGTATTTTAGAGTAGATTTTTGTACTCTTGGGTTGTGATTAAGCACTTAGGTCCCTTGAGAATATTGATGTCCAGTTTCATTGGTGATTTAGGGTTGTTAATTGGTTCTAGGACCAATTATGTCCACTTGACTTAACCCTCCGATGTTAGAGGAAAACTAAGTGAAATTAATCCTTTATAATCACCATGTTATGGTCAATGGTCCAAGATAGGAAACCTTGACTCTTGATCCTTGCTATGAGTATATTTTAGCATTTATAGTTTCTTAGTTATTAGTTTATTTTCTTGTTTATCAAACCCAAAACCCAAAAATACACCCATAATCAATAATATGCACACTTTTCTGCTATTCCTTGAGAGACGACCCGATGTTTAAATACTCTCGGTTTTTATTGGGTTTGACTTAAGTGGCAAACAAATTAAACTTTGATTGAGGGTTGTTTGTCAGTTTAGATCTATACTTCGACGAGATTTATTTTGTGAAAATTCTATACCGATGATTTTCCTTACATCACCCCCTTCTCAACTCACTTGAGAACTTGCAATTGGCATCAAAGTTTAGGCTCAAGGTGTAACACCCTACCACACTAAGCTTTACGCTTATGATGTAAATCAGAGGTGGCGAGGTGCTACGACCTCTAAAAATAAAAATACGTATATAAATATAGCTGAAAGAAATTATAACTAGGAGCCTTGAAGAAGAACCTAAGCAAAAGCGTAATAGAAAATTGCATCACACTTGTCCGGATACACGTAAAATGAGTAGGTAAGATCAAAAGGAAGTTAATACATAAATAAAGATCAGAGTTCCAAAAGATACAAATATCCAAGCTCCAGACTCGACTTGTGAAGCTAAAGCTGGCCAGAGTTTAAACACACACACACACACACACACACACACAAAACAGAGTTTCTAGTTTTTCCTACAACTTCAAAAATTCAATTTTTACACATAACTTTCGACGTCTATAACTTCCTCTACGGAATTCCGTTTTTCACAAAGTTTATACCATCTTAAAGCTTTTAAAACTATCTTTAATTTGAATCAAAATTCACTCAAATTCAATATCCGAGGCTTAGGTTATGGACTGCCAAAGTTCATTAAAAATATGCTTTTACCAAAAGAATTCAAAACCTTTATTTTTCAAATTCTAATTCTCAAACCAAGTTTCACAATCCAAAACAATATTAAATACACTCAAAACAATTCCATAACCATTTTCTTCATTCCACAATACTTCAACACTCAATTACATCAACTCTAACCCACACAATCATAACCAAAGTAACAATACTCATAAATCATCAATAAAACATCATCATCATTTATAATCAAACTCAAACTTTATCATTACTCAATAATTCAGCAACAGATTCACATATTCAACTCCACAGTTTTACTAGTTCACTAAACTTTAACAAGTGATGCACGGAAACTTGTCTCTCAACAAATCTCCCTCGGCAAGTATACCGAATTGTCGTCAAGTAAAAACTCACAATAGAGTGAGGTCGAATCCCACAGGGATTGATTGGTCAAGCAACTTTAATTAGAAGAATCTTCTAGTTGAGCTAAGCAGAAATGGAGTTGATAATTACAGAAAATTAAATGGCGGGAAAGTAAATTGCAGAAAGTAAATTGCAGAATCTTAAATGGGGATTTGGGGAAATGAACATAAAAGTAAATGGCAGAATGTAAAGAGAATGGGTAAGATCAGAAATGGGAGATTCATTGGGCTTAGGAGATGTCGCATTCTCCGGATCAAGTTCATTCTCATCTCTTCCTCAATCAATGCATTCATTGATCTCCTTGGCAATCTTAGGTGATTGGATCCCAATTCCTTGGCAACCCAATCTTTCTAAGCTTGAACAATTACCCAATTCCTTGATTTAATTGCTCATGGGAAGAGATGAAGTATCGTCACTGATTATACCACATGTATTTCCAAATCAAAATGTTGGGAGGATTATATGTCACTATATCCGTCCAAACCCCAATTTGGTCCAACATGTGAAAGCATTTCTAGTATGATCTCCTCATCCCTTTTCCAAGGCTCAGAGGAGATCTAATTATGGAGAGTTTTTTTTTCCAAGACAACTAACCAATTGAATTAAGATCGAAAACTTTCTAGTAAATCAAGAGAAAAGAAAGAAGAAGAAGAATGAAAACTATAATTGATCCATCAAATTACAACAGAGCTCCTTAACCCATTGAAAAAGAGGTTTAGTTGTTCATAGCTCTGGAGATGGAAGATGATAGAGAATAGTACATTCTAAAGTAAACTAGAAATTGCAGGAAAAGTAAATATACAGAGTGTAGTTCTCCAAAATGCCAAGCTTCTTTCTAGTTCAAAACTACTCCTATATATACTACTCTTCTTGATCTTTTAGTCAGCTCTTCAAGTCTTGGATATGGGCCTTTGATCTTGAGTTGAAGCAGTTACAATCTTCAGTGGGCTCAGCTTTGCTTGCAGAAAAAGTGTGAGTCAGGCATGGGTGGACGTTAGTTAAGAAGTTAGTGGTATTAACGTTAAGTGAAAATGTGGGTTCGAGAACGTTAGTGACGATAACCTTTTTCACTAACACTCCAAACCAAATTTATCCACGTTAACTTCAACGTTAGTGGAACTAACGTGACCACTAACGTTGCCTTTTAATCCTTCGCAAACGTTATTGGCATTCACCTTTACCAATAACGTTGCATCTTAGTCCTTCGCAAACGTTATTGGCATTCACCTTTACCAATAACGTTGCTCTTTGCTTCTTTTTCCCACATTAGTGTAACTAACGTGGCCCTTAACGTGGGCATGCCTAAGCTTCGAGAGCGTTAGTGACACTTACCTTTGTCACTAACGCTTCAAATGCCCCTTCTTCCCACGTTAGTGCCTCACGTTAATTGCATTAACGTGACCACTAACGTGCTGGTGATTGCCATCTCTAATGTTAGTGACAAAGGTAGGTGCTACTAACGTTGGCCTATCATTCCTTGCTCCACGTTACCCTTCACGTTAGTGGTTTTAACGTGACCACTAATGTGGGCAATATTGGCTTAGTCCAACGTTAGTGACAAAGGTGAGTGTCACTAACGTTGGCGATTGCTTTCTCCTCCCACGTTAGAGTTCACGTTAATTGGATTAACGTGACTCTTAACGTGGCTAAGTGTGCCCTTTTGGAACGTTAGTGGTATTCACTTTTACCACTAACGTTGGAGCTCCCCTTTTCCTCTACGTTAGCTACCACATTAATGTAATTAACGTGGCAAGTAACATGGGCTATGATGGCTTCGAAGGTGTTATTGGCGATCACTTTTTCCATTAACGCTGCAAGCTTATTCCCATTCCACATTAATGGTCACGTTAATTAGATTAATGGTGCACGAAATTGCAATCACACTTTTGCAATCCCGCACAACTAACCAGCAAGTGCACTGGGTCGTCCAAGTAATACCTTACGTGAGTAAGGGTCGATCCCACGGAGATTGTCGGCTTGAAGCAAGCTATGGTTATCTTGTAACTCTTAGTCAGGATACCAAAAATTATCAGGATTGATTGTGAAAAGCAAAAGAACATGAAATAAGTACTTGATTTGCAGTAATGGAGAATAGGTTGAGGTTTTGGAGATGCTCTGTCTTCTGAACCTCTGCTTTCCTACTGTCTTCTTCTTCAAACACGCAAGGCTCCTTCCATGGCAAGCTATATGTAGGATTTCACCATTGTCAATGGCTACCTCCCATCCTCTCAGTGAAAATATTCAACGCGCTCTGTCACAGCACGGCTAATCATCTGTCGGTTCTCAATCGGGTTGGAATAGAATCCAGTGATTCTTTTGCGTCTGTCACTAACGCCCAGCCCTCAGGAGTTTGAAGCTCGTCACAGTCATTCAATCCTTGAATCCTACTCAGAATACCACAGACAAGGTTTAGACCTTCCGGATTCTCTTGAATGCCGCCATCAATTCTAGCTTATACCACGAAGATTCCGATTAAAGAATCCAAGAGATATCTACTCAATCTAAGGTAGAACGGAGGTGGTTGTCAGGCACACGTTCATAGTTGAGAATGATGATGAGTGTCACGGATCATCACATTCATCAGGTTTAGGAACAAGTGATATCTTAGAATGGAAGCAAGCATGATTGAATGAAAAACAGTAGTAATTGCATTAATCCATCAAGACACAGCAGAGCTCCTCACCCCCAACCATGGGGTTTAGAGACTCATGCCGTGGAAGATACAATGAGAAACGTGTAAAGTGTCATGAGGTACAGATACAATGTCAAAAGATCCTATTAATAGTGAACTAGTAACCTAGGGTTTACAGAATTGAGTAAATGACAGAAAAATCAACTTCCGGGCCCACTTGGTGTGTGCTTGGGCTGAGCATTGAAGCATTTTCGTGTAGAAACTCTTTCTGGAGTTAAACGCCAGCTTTTATGCTAGTTTGGGCGTTTAACTCCAATTTTCATGCCAGTTCCAGCGTTAAACACTGGGAATTCTGAAGCTGATTTGCAACGCTGGTTTGGGCCATCAAATCTCGGGCAAAGTATGGACTATTATACATTGCTGGAAAGCCCAGGATGTCTACTTTCCAACGCCGTTAAGAGAGTGCCAATTGGGCTTCTGTAGCTCCAGAAAATCCACTTCGAGTGCAGGGAGGTCAGAATCCAACAGCATCTGCAGTCCTTTTCAGCCTCTGAATCAGATTTTTGCTCAGGACCCTCAATTTCAGCCAGAAAATACCTGAAATCATAGAAAAACACACAAACTCATAGTAAAGTCCAGAAAAGTAAATTTTAACTAAAAACTAATAAAAATATAATAAAAACCAACTAAAATATACTAAAAACATACTCAAAACAATGCCAAAAAGCGTATAAATTATCCGCTCATCACAACACCAAACTTAAATTGTTGCTTGTCCCCAAGCAACTGAAAATCAAAATAGAATAAAAAGAAGAGAATATACTATAGACTCCAAAATATCAAAGAAACTTAGCTCCAATTAGATGAGCGGGACTAGTAGCTTTTTGCTTCCGAACAGTTTTGGCATCTCGCTTTATCCTTTGAAGTTTAGAATGATTGGCATCTATAAGAACTCAGAACTCAGATAGTGTTATTGATTCTCCTAGTTAAGTATGATGATTCTTGAACATAGCTACTTTATGAGTCTTGGCTGTGGCCCAAAGCACTCTGTCTTCCAGTATTACCACCAGATACATACATGCCACAGACACATAATTGGGTGAACCTTTTCAGATTGTGACTCAGCTTTGCTAGAGTCCCCAATTAGAGGTGCCCAGGGTTCTTAAGCACACTCTTTTTGCCTTGGATCACAACTTTATTTCTTTTTTTTTTCTTTTTCTCTTCTCTTTTTTTTTCTTTCGCTTTTTCTTGTTTCAAGAATCAATTTGATGATTTTTTAGATCCTCAATAACAGTTCTCCCTTTCCATCATTCTTTCAAGAGCCAACAATTTTAACATTCTTAAAACAACAAATTCAAAAGACATATGCACTGTTCAAGCATTCATTCAGAAAACAAAAAGTATTGTCACCACATCAAACTAATTCAACTAGTTTCAGAGATAAATTCGAAATCCTGTACTTCTTGTTCTTTTGTGATTGAAGCATTTTTCATTTAAGAGAGGTGATGGATTCATAGGACATTTATAGCTTTAAGACATGAACTTTAAATTTTATTAATCATGAACTAAGAACAAGACCAAAAAATAGATATAAGATAAGACTAATAATAATAGAAAACAAAAAATTTAAATAGGCTCCTAATGATAGAGGTTATCACAGAGTTAGGACTCAACAACCTTGATTTTGAGAAGTGGATGCTCCCTCCACTTGAGGGGAGAGCTTTTGGCGTTTCATCTCTTGAAGTTCATGCCCCTGCTTCTCTTGTTCCTTCAGCAATTTGCAGAGCATGCAGTTCTGATTCTGCTGTTCTTGCTTAAGTTGCTCCATAGTTTCTTGCAACTTGGTGATAGATGCTTCTAGGCTGGCCCAGTAGTCAATTTCAGGAAATTCAGGGAGGAACTCCTGCGCCCTCTTTTTGATAGAATTGTCTTGCATTTGTCCTTCCATTGACTTCTTGGTGATTGGATGTTCAATGGGTATGAATTCATCTACTCCCATCTTCACCCCAGCCTCTTTACAGAGCAAGGAGATCAAGCTTAGGTAAGCCAGTTTGGCTTCAGTGGAATTCTTATTTGCAATTGTGTAGATCTCACAAGCAATCAGATGATGAACCTCCACTTCTTTTCCAAGCATAATGCAATGAATCATCACTGCTCTCTTGATGGTGACCTCAGAACGGTTGCTAGTGGGCAATATGGAACGCCCAATAAAGTCTAGCCAACCTCTTGCAATTGGTTTGAGGTCTCCCCTCTTGAGTTGGTTTGGGACACCTTTTGAATTGGTTATCCATTTAGTTCCAGGGAGGCATATGTCCTCTAGAACTTGATCCAACCCTTTATCTGCTCTCACCATCCTCCTATTAAAGGATTCAGGATCATTTTGCAGTTGAGGCAATTTGAAGACCTCTCTTATTTTGTCCAGATGGAAGTAAATAATTCTCCCTCTGACCATGGTTCTGTAGGTATGAAAAGCAGTTCCAGTCATTCTCTGCTTATCTGTCAGCCACAGATTTGAGTAGAATTCCTGAACCATGTTCCTTCCAACCTTTGTCTCAGGGTTGGTTAGAACTTCCCATCCTCTGTTTCAAATTTGCTCTTGGATCTCCGGATATTTATCTTCTTTCAGATTGAATTTGACTTCCGGGATCACTGACCTCAGACCCATTATTTTGTGGTAATGGTCTGCATGTTCTTTGGTTAAGAACTTTTCTTGACTCCAAACATCCTTTGGATTATTCTCTTTCTTGCCTCTTGAATTGGTTTGTTTTCCTCTAGGAGCCATGATCTTGATAAATCTTGGCCTAGTGATCACGGAAAGCACACCAAACTACCAAACTTAGAGGTTTGCTTGTCCTCAAGCAAAAGAAGGCAAATAGGGGAGAGAAGAGGAGAGCAAATTCGAATGGTGTGGGGAAGGAGGGTGGCCGAATGTGTTTAAATAGGAGAGGAGGAGAGATTTTCGAAAATTTGAAGGAGATTTGAGAAGATATGGAAAAAGTTTGAGGAGATAATTGAGTTTTTTGAAAGAGTCTAGGAAAGGATTTGAAATAGATTTGAAGAAGATTCTAATTTTTGAAATTGAAAAGTGAATGATGAAAGTTTGTAATGTGTTTATGTAAAAAGATATGGATTAAAACAAGAAAGTTTGAAAAAATTTGAAGTGGGAACAAAATCTCCTCCCCCTGCCTTTCTGGCATTAAACGCCCAGAATGGTATTCATTCTGGCGTTTAACACCCATTTGGTGGCCTATTTGGGCGTTTAACGCCCAGCCAGGTATCCTGGCTGGCGTTAAACGCCAGAAATCCCTTTATCACTGGGCGTTTTGCTAAACGCCCAGGATGCTGCACACCTGGCGTTAAACGCCCAGAATGGTGCCCATTCTGGCGTTTAACGCCCAAAATGGCACAATTACTGGCGTTAAACACCCAGAATGGTGTCCATTCTAGCGTTTAACGCCCAAAGTATCCCTTACTGGCGTTTTTTACGCCAGTAAGCTCTTTTTCTCTGCTTTTCGCACTGAATCCTTCTGTAACTCTGTGAATTCCTTCAAATTTGATAATTGTCCTTTAAGAATATGTGTTGAATCTTTGATTAGACAGAACAGATACCCTTCTAATCACTGGGTTGCCTCCCAGCAAGCGCTTCTTTATTGTCTTTAGCTGGACCTTCACTGGAAATCACTCAAGTCTCAGTTTTGAGCATTCTTGCTCAAAATTGCTTTCAAGATAATGCTTGATCCTCTGTCCATTAACAATGAACTTCTTGTCAGAATCAGTATCCTGAAGCTCAACATATCCATATGGTGATACTCCTGTAATCACATACGGGCCCCTCCAGCGGGACTTAAGCTTTCCTGGGAACAATCTGAGCCTAGAGTTGAAGAGCAGGACCTTTTGTCCTGGCTCAAAGACTCTTGATGACAATTTCTTGTCATGCCACTTCTTTGCCTTTTCCTTATAAATTTTTGCATTTTCAAAGGCATTGAGTCTGAATTCCTCTAGCTCATTTAGCTGGAGCAATCTTTTTTCACCAGCTAACTTAGCATCCATGTTTAGGAATCTGGTTGCCCAGTAGGCTTTATGTTCCAGTTCCACGGGCAGATGGCAGGCCTTCCCATACACCAGTTGGTATGGAGAGGTTCCTATAGGAGTCTTGTATGCTGTTCTGTATTTCCACAGAGCATCATCCAAGCTTTTTGCCCAATCCTTTCTACGGGCAATAACAGTCCGTTCCAGGATTCTTTTGAGCTCTCTGTTAGAGACCTCAGCTTGCCCATTTGTCTGTGGGTGATACGGAGTTGCTACTTTGTGGCTAATTCCATATCTAACCATAGCAGAATACAGTTGTTTATTGCAGAAATGGGTGCCTCCATCACTGATCAGTACTCTGGGAACACCAAACCTGCTGAAGATGTGTTTCTGGAGGAACTTCAGCACGGTTTTGGTATCATTATTGGGTGTGGCGATTGCTTCCATCCATTTAGATACATAGTCTACTGCCACTAGAATATAAGTGTTTGAGTATGATGGTGGGAAGGGACCCATGAAGTCAATTCCCCATACATCAAACAATTCAATCTCTAAGATCCCTTGCTGAGGCATGGCGTAACCATGAGGCAAGTTACCAGCTCTTTGGCAACTGTCACAGTTACGCACAAACTCTCGGGCATCTCTATAGAGAGTAGGCCAGTAGAATCCGCATTGGAGGACCTTGGTTGCTGTTTGCTCACCTCCAAAATGTCCTCCATATTGTGATCCATGGCAATGCCATAGGATTCTTTGTGCTTCCTCTCTGGGTACACATCTGCGGATTATCCCGTCTGCACATCTCTTAAAGAGGTATGGCTCATCCCACAGGTAGTACTTGGCATCTGAAATCAATTTCTTTCTTTGCACTCTGTTGTACTCCTGGGGTATGAACCTCACAGCTTTGTAATTTGCAATATCTGCAAACCATGGAGCTTCCTGAATGGCGAAAAGTTGCTCATCTGGAAAGGTCTCAGAGATCTCAGTAGGAGGGAGGGACGCCCCAACTACTGGTTCTATTCGGGACAGATGATCAGCTACTTGATTCTCTGTCCCTTTTCTGTCTCTTATTTCTATATCAAACTCTTGCAGAAGCAACACCCATCTTATGAGCCTGGGTTTTGAATCCTGCTTTGTGAGTAAGTATTTAAGAGCAGCATGGTCAGTGTACACAATCACCTTTGATCCTACCAGATAGGATCTAAACTTGTCAATGCCATAGACCACTGCAAGTAACTCTTTTTCTATGGTTGTGTAATTCTTCTGTGCGTCATTTAGAACACGGCTGGCATAATAAATGACGTGCAGAAGTTTGTTATGCCTCTGTCCCAACACTGCACCAATGGCATGGTCACTGGCATCACACATTAATTCGAATGGTAATGTCTAGTCTGGTGCAGAGATGACTGGTGCTGTGACCAGCTTGGCTTTCAGGGTCTCAAATGCCTGCAAACACTGTGTGTCAAACACAAATGGTGTGTCAGCAGCTAGCAGGTTGCTCAGAGGTTTTGCAATTTTCGAAAAATCCTTTATAAACCTTCTGTAGAATCCTGCATGCCCCAGAAAGCTTCTGATTGCCTTAACATTGGCAGGTGGTGGTAATTTTTCAATTACCTCTACCTTTGCCTTATCCACCTCTATTCCCCTGCTTGAAATTTTGTGCCCAAGGACAATTCCTTCAGTCACCATAAAGTGACATTTCTCCCAGTTTAAAACCAGGTTAGTCTCTTGGCACCTTTTCAGGACAAGTGCTAGGTGGTTAAGACAGGAGCTGAATGAGTCTCCATATACTGAGAAGTCATCCATGAAGACTTCCAGGAATTTCTCCACCATATCAAAGAAGATGGATAGCATGCATCTCTGAAAGGTTGCAGGAGCATTACACAGACCAAAAGGCATCCTCCTGTAGGCAAACACGGCAGAAGGGCAAGTGAATGCTGTTTTCTCTTGGTCCTGAGGATCTACTGCAATTTGGTTGTAGCCTGAATAGCCATCCAAAAAGCAGTAATAATCATGACCAGCTAGTCTTTCTAGCATTTGGTCTATGAATGGTAAAGGGAAATGATCCTTTCTGGTGGCTGTATTGAGCCTTCTGTAGTCAATACACATACGCCACCCTGTGACTGTTCTTGTAGGAACTAGTTCATTTTTTTCATTATGAACTACTGTCATGCCTCCCTTCTTGGGGACAACTTGGACAGGGCTCACCCAGGGGCTATCAGAAATAGGATAAATAATCCCAGCCTCCAGTAATTTAGTGACCTCTTTCTGCACCACCTCCTTCATGGCTGGATTTAGCCGCCTTTGTGGTTGGATCACTGGTTTGGCATTATCCTCCAATAGGATCTTGTGCATGCATCTTGCTGGGCTAATGCCCTTAAGATCACTTATGGACCATCCAAGAGCTGTCTTGTGTGTCCTTAGCACTTGAATCAGTGCTTCCTCTTCCTGTGGATTTAAAGCAGAGCTTATAATCACTGGAAAAGTGTCACCCTCTCCCAGAAATGCATACTTCAGGGATGGTGGTAGTGGTTTGAGTTTAGGCTTGGGAGGCTTATCCTCCTCCTGAGGAATTTTCAAAAATTCTTTTGTTTCCTCTGGTCCTTCCTGATCAGGCTGAGCATCCTTGAAGATGTCCTCAAGCTCTGATTCTAGACTTTCAGTCATATTGATCTCTTCCACCAAAGAGTCAATAATGTCAGCGCCCATGCAGTCAATTGATGTGTCTGGATGCTGCATAGCTTTTACAGCATTCAACTTGAACTCATCCTCATTGACTCTCAGGGTTACTTCCCCTTTTTGTACATCAATGAGAGTTCGTCCAGTTGCTAGGAAAGGTCTTCCTAGAATGAGAGTTGCACTCTTGTGCTCTTCCATTTCCAGCACTACAAAGTCAGTTGGAAAGGCAAATGGCCCAACCTTGACAATCATGTCCTCAATTATGCCTGATGGATATTTAATGGAGCCATCAGCAAGTTGGAGGCATATCCGGGTTGGTTTGACTTCTTCAGTCAACCCAAGCTTCCTGATAGTGGATGCAGGTATTAGATTGATGCTTGCTCCAAGGTCACATAGGGCTGTCTTGGTGCAAGCACCTTCTAATGTGCATGGTATTATAAAGCTTCCTGGATCTTGAAGCTTTTCTGGTAAGCTTTTCAGAATGACTGCACTGCATTCTTCAGTGAGAAATACTTTTTCAGTTTCTCTCCAATCCTTCTTATGGCTTAAGATTTCTTTCATGAATTTAGCATAAGAGGGTATTTGCTCAAGTGCCTCTGCAAACGGAATCTTTATTTCAAGAGTCCTTAGATAGTCTGCAAAGCGGGCAAATTGCTTATCCTGTTCCGCTTGGCGGAGTTTCTGAGGATAAGGCATCTTGGCTTTATATTCTTCAACCTTGGTTGCTGCAGGTTTATTCCTTACAGAAGTGGTTGGAGAAGCCTTTTTAGAGGGGTTACTATCAGCACTTGCAGGTGTCTGGTTCCCCTCTGGCGTTTGAACGCCAGGATTGGGTGGAAAATGGGCGTTTAACGCCAACTTTTCCCCCTTTTCTGGCGTTTGAACGCCAGAACTGGGCAGGGAATGGGCGTTTAACGCCAGCTTTCCCCCCTTTTCTGGCGTTTGAATGCCAAAAGTATTCCTCTCTGGGCTCTTACTGTCCTCAGAGGGATTTTGGATAGTGGTTTGGCTATCCTCTGTCAATTGTTCCTTTATTGACTTTTTGCTGCTTTGAGCAGTGTTATTTAATGTCTTCCCACTCCTTAGTTGAACTGTTTGGCATTCTTCTGTTATCTGTTTAGATAGCTGCTGTTTTGCCTGATTCAATTGTGATTCTATGTTCTTATTAGCAATTTTAGTCTCTTGGAGCATCTCTTTAAATTCTGCTAACTGTTTTGTCATCAGGCGTAATTGTTGATTAAGCTCAACCATCTGTTCTTGAGGATTAGGATCAGTGGCCAATGCCATAACTTTTTTTTGTATAGAGGGCTCATTGCTAGAGTACAAATGTTGATTTCTAGCAACAGTATCTATAAGCTCTTGAGCCTCCTCAATCGTCTTCCTCATATGTATAGATCCACCAGCTGAGTAGTCTAGAGACATCTGAGCTTTTTCTGTAAGCCCATAGTAGAAGATGTCTAACTGTACCCACTCTGAAAACATTTCAGAGGGGCATTTTCTTAGCATACCTCTATACCTCTCCCAGGCATTATAAAAGGATTCATTATCCTCTTGTTTAAAGCCTTGGATGTCCAGCCTTAGCTGTGTCATCTTTTTTGGAGGGTAAAATTGATTCAGGAATTTGTCTGATAACTGTTTCCATGTCTTTATGCTTGCTGTAGGTTGGTTATTTAACCACCTCTTAGCTTGATCTTTTACAGCAAATGGAAACAGCAATAATCTGTAGACATCCTGATCCACCTCTTTATCACGTAATGTGTCAGCAAGTTGTAAGAATTGTGCCAGAAACTCAGTAGGTTCTTCCTGTGGAAGACCGGAATACTGGCAATTTTGCTGCACCATGATAATGAGTTGAGGGTTTAGCTCAAAACTGCTTGCTTTGATGGGAGGTATACAGATGCTACTCCCATATGCAACTGTAATGGGGTTAGCATATGACCCCAGAGTCCTTTTGGACTGTTCATTCCCACTTATGTCCATGATGGAGAAAAGGGAATTGACGTGAATAGTAATCAAGATATATATGTATATATATTTTTTTGAAAAGAGGAAAGATAAAAACAACAAAGGGACACCAAACTTAAAATTTTTCAGAAAATCAAACATGAATTTTCGAAAACCTAAAGAAAAACAACAAAGAAGACACAAAACTTAGAATTTTTAAAAGATCAAAAGGGGACTAAGGACATGCAAATTCGAAAATTAAAAGAAAAACAAAAGCATGCAATTGACACCAAACTTAAAATATGAAACTATGCTCAAATAAAAGACTCTAAACCAACAAAAATAAAACATTCCTAATCTAAGCAACAAGATAAACCGTCAGTTGTCCAAACTCGAACAATCCCCGGCAACGGCGCCAAAAACATGGTGCACGAAATTGCAATCACACTTTTGCAATCCCGCACAACTAACCAGCAAGTGCACTGGGTCGTCCAAGTAATACCTTACGTGAGTAAGGGTCGATCCCACGGAGATTGTCGGCTTGAAGCAAGCTATGGTTATCTTGTAACTCTTAGTCAGGATACCAAAAATTATCAGGATTGATTGTGAAAAGCAAAAGAACATGAAATAAGTACTTGATTTGCAGTAATGGAGAATAGGTTGAGGTTTTGGAGATGCTCTGTCTTCTGAACCTCTGCTTTCCTACTGTCTTCTTCTTTAAACACGCAAGGCTCCTTCCATGGCAAGCTGTATGTAGGATTTCACCATTGTCAATGGCTACCTCCCATCCTCTTAGTGAAAATGTTCAACGTGCTCTGTCACAGCACGGCTAATCATCTGTCGGTTCTCAATCGGGTTGGAATATAATCCAGTGATTCTTTTGCGTCTGTCACTAACACCCAGCCCTCAGGAGTTTGAAGCTCGTCACAGTCATTCAATCCTTGAATCCTACTCAGAATACCACAGACAAGGTTTAGACCTTCCGGATTCTCTTGAATGCCGCCATCAATTCTAGCTTATACCACGAAGATTCCGATTAAAGAATCCAAGAGATATCTACTCAATCTAAGGTAGAACGGAGGTGGTTGTCAGGCACACGTTCATAGTTGAGAATGATGATGAGTGTCACGGATCATCACATTCATCAGGTTTAGGAACAAGTGATATCTTAGAATGGAAGCAAGCATGATTGAATGAAAAATAGTAGTAATTGCATTAATCCATCAAGACACAGCAGAGCTCCTCACCCCCAACCATGGGTTTTAGAGACTCATGCCGTGGAAGATACAATGAGAAACGTGTAAAGTGTCATGAGGTACAGATACAATGTCAAAAGATCCTATTAATAGTGAACTAGTAACCTAGGGTTTAAAGAATTGAGTAAATGACAGAAAAATCCACTTCCGGGCCCACTTGGTGTGTGCTTGGGCTGAGCATTGAAGTATTTTCGTGTAGAGACTCTTTCTGGAGTTAAACACCAGCTTTTATGCCAGTTTGGGCGTTTAACTCCAATTTTCATGCCAGTTCCAGCGTTAAACGCTGGGAATTCTGAAGCTGATTTGCAACGCCGGTTTGGACCATCAAATCTCGGGCAAAGTATGACCTATTATACATTGCTGGAAAGCCCAGGATGTCTACTCTCCAACGCCGTTGAGAGCGCGCCAATTGGGTATCTGTAGCTCCAGAAAATCCACTTCGAGTACAGGGAGGTCAGAATCCAACAGCATCTGCAGTCCTTTTCAGCCTCTGAATCAGATTTTTGCTCAGGACCCTCAATTTCAGCCAGAAAATACCTGAAATCATAGAAAAATACACAAACTCATAATAAAGTCCAGAAAAGTGAATTTTAACTAAAAACTAATAAAAATATAATAAAAACCAACTAAAATATACTAAAAACATACTCAAAACAATGCCAAAAAGCGTATAAATTATCCGCTCATCAATTAACGTGGCTCTTCCTTGCTTCCTTTGTCCTGAAATCAAGCAAATAAAGTGGATCAAAGCTCTGTTCCAAGTCATGAGATCATTCATTATCCATTTTATCATTCAATTCCTGCATAATTCTCATGAAATCATGTAAAGTTCACAATGTTTGCTTGAATCAAGATGTAAGTGTATTTTTATCCAAAACTTGCTTATTTACTAAGAAAATGCATGAAACTATCCTAAAATAGTAAAGAAAATGTCAGTGAAACTGGCCAAGATGCCCTGGCATCAGCAAGTCATCTTGGTTCAACCTAACCTACGGTCAACTAGCCTAAGTTTTCACAAGACATTATATTTTAGTTACGAGAAACCGAAATCATACCTTGGACGATTCCTCCCTAATTCTTGAAACATCCCAATTATCCACCGTTTCTCAAACTCTAAAGCTCCAACTCCTCACCAATTAAATTTTCAGCTCTCAGGATTCAATTCCAAGCTTCCAATATTCACCAATTTAACTCCAATTCAACAAGATACACAATTTAATTCATACAATATCACAATAATCAACACTGAGCTCACTAAATTACCTATTTACAAAGGTTAGGGTTTCCTTACCATTACTTACAAGTCAAATGGACAAAATCCGGTGATTATCTACCGCTAGAGTAGCCCTAAACCATCAAAATCACAAAATCTCTCCATTACCAAAACCGAAAATCCAAACTAAAAAGGGAAGAACTGAGTAAGAAAATGTGATTCACTTACCAAATTGATATGTGGGTTTAGTAGAGAATTTCAAGACGAATGCATGACCGCTAACAGCTTGTCAATCGGAGCTCCGGATCAAAAGTTATGGTAAAATAAAATTTGAGTGAGGGTTTGTGTTTCTTGGAAGTGTTCTTCCCCATGCATGAGTGTTTCAGCGTGTTTGCTGAAGAGAGAAGAGAGAATGAGCTAAAGCTCATATAAGTATGTGAGTTATGTTGGACCTTGGGCCCAATATGGGCCCAATTCGTCTGGTTTGGCCCGTTCGCCTCAATTTTGGACCAAAATCTTTAAAATTAGTGTTAAAATTCTTATATTAATTAGCTCTACCTCATTAAACTATAAAATAAAATTTTTTAATTTTTTAAATTAATAATTAATTTATTAGCTAATTATTTACTAATTTTACAGATTTTACACTAATGGCTTTATAGGAGGATTTCGAAAATGACATTGAGAAAGAAGATTCTGACCATGAAGTCCAAATTTGTCTCATGGCTGATCAAACAATTATGATGAGGTAAATTATACTAAACTTTCAACTGATCAATAATATTTTATTATTGAAGATTTAATTAAAAATTCTGCAAAGATTTTTAAAAAAGATAGTAAATATAAAAGGAAAAATAAAGTCTTGAAATTGGAGAATGCCAAACTCAAGAAATAACTAAGCAAAGCTGAATCCTCTAGTGTTTTGAAAGAAGAAAATGAGTTTTTAAAAACTGAAATAGAAGATTTAAAAATGAGGAATTCGGCCACTACTACAAGTGACATTCTTGTAGAAAATGAAGAATTGCACAAGATAATTAAGAACTTAAACATTAATTTAGCAAAGTTTGTTCACGGTTCAAAAAACTTAGACAAAGTTCATGCTAATCACAGGCTTCTTTTCATAAAATATGGTCTTGGTTTTGTTGAAGAAATAAAACCAGATTTAAAAAATGATTTTGAAGCTATCTCATCCAAAACCAAAAGGATCGAACTAGTTTTTCAAAACAATCAAAATGGTATTTATACCAAAAACATGAGTCCTCCTCTCAATTCTAAAATTTCAGCAAGAAGCAACACTTGTTTAAATGTCATAGATCTCTTCCTCAATACTTTATTTACAAGAAGAAAGTTGGTAATCATGTTTATAATATTATTTGTAATTATAATGCTCTTGGACAATCAAAAAGAATTAACATCAAAGGATCCAAGTTAGTTTGGATACTTAAAATTTGTTGAAAGTATTGTAGGTTTGCCTTACATCCAAAAAGGATCAAGGAGATGTGATATCTTGATAGTGGATATTCAAGGCACTTGATCGGAAAGTCTATATTCTTCATTAAACTAAGTGAATATGTTGGTGGATTTGTGATTTTTAGAGATAACGGTAAAGGAAAGATCATAGTCATTGAAAAAGTGGATGTTATTTCAGATGACACAGCGGTTGAAAATGGCTCTGAATTAGGTGCAATTCCAAAAATTCATGCAACCAAATTCTACAAGATGCTGCTAGTCTTTTTTTTTGTTGAACTGGCAAAATTTTTTGCATTTTTATCTCTCAAGTCGAGACAAGTTTTTCTGGGCAGATGATGAACGAGTTCATTTTTTTAGATGCTACCTTTATATCTTTTTGAATGTTTATGTAATCTCTGCATTTATTTTGAGAAACGTTTCTTACTAAATTAAAATTATTTTTAGTCAAAGTATTTTCTACATTAATCATCGTTTTTTTGAAAATCTTTTCTAAAATTCTTTTTCAAACCAATTTCAAAATCTTTTCAATTTTAATCTCGCATTAGTATAAATGCCTTTAGCCTTCCATAGCCTTTCTGCTGCTACTGTGGTTTGAACCTTTCTTTGTTTCCCACCTTGATGACAAAAAAGGGAGAAAGTAAAGATTAAACTAAGCTTATTTGGTTTATGCATCTTATGATATTATGATCTTATTAATTTATTCTTTTAGTTTTTGATATCTCTCTTGATTATGTAAAAGAAAAATTATTCCTACATTAAAGAAGAGATATGAAACTTTATACATTGATGAATCATCAAGAAAGATGGCAATTATTTTCGTGCATATTATATATCACACAAAATAATCTTTGTTTTTCTTATTTTTTAGTGTGTTCTTACTTCTCCTTTGTCTATAATCAAGCTTTGAGAGATACAAAAGGCAAAAAGAGTAGTGCATATAAAATCTATTTAATCTTTGATTGAGAGTTTTCATTTTGAAAGTGTGCTAGATTAGAGTGCACCTGGTTATCGTTAACTAGGTTGGATTAGCACCTAAGTGATTTAATAAACTTGATATAGCTTAGGTGATTTACAAGAGTGTGAGTCTCTTGGAATTGGTTATTGTAATATATCTTGATTATAGTAAAAATTCTATCATTATTGTGGTGGAGACTGGATGTAGGTCACATTGCACTTCGTGGCTGAACTACAATATATCAAGGTGTCACTCTTTTTCTTCTTTCTTTTCTGCATTTGCTATTCTACATAATATGGAGACAAAATTGAAAATAATATTCTAAAATTAGAATTCTGCATAACTTGTTTATTGAAGCGTGGGCATCTTGTCTATCTTTTCCTAGTAAATTTGCACTTAAATTGCTGAGTTTAATTAAGAATTCATTATATTTTAGCCACTATGGATGCTATTTTGAGTTTTGTGCAATATTGTTTATTTTAGGTAGCATTCGAGTGGATTTGATGGAGTTTCTGCAGCTCAAGATTTAAAGGAGATAGCAGCGAGGAGCGACGCGTACGCGTGACTGACGCGTATGCGTGATCTGGAAGTATCCATGGCGACGCGTGTGCGTGATTGATGCGTACGCGTGATTTGAAGATTTTCTCAGCGACGCGTTCGCGTGACCAATGCGTCTGCGTGACTTGCGAAGAAGACCAGCAACATGTACGCGTGACGTGCCCGATATGTAGAATTTACAGAAAATCGCTGACTTGGATTTTGGGCCTCCTTTTGAACCAGTTTCCAGCCCAGAAAACACAGATTAGAAGCTGCAGAATGGACAAATCAAGTGGTCCCCACCCATCAGCGGAAGACTTGTTAATTAATTCGAATTTAAATTCAAATCTGATTTTTAGGAAAATATATTATTTTTATATAATTAGATTTTAAATTTTTTAGGATTAGTTATAAATAGGAACTCTGTACATTTAGACACGGTACTTAATTGTTACAAGAACCATTATTTTTCCTCTCTGAACCATGAGCAATTAATCATTCATTGTTAAGGTTAGGGGCTCTGTCTATTTTCATGGATTGATTCGTTTGATTTTTTTAATTTAATTCATGTCTTGATTTATATTTCAATAATTGTTTTCGTTCTTTATTCTATGAATATTGGGTGGAACGGAAGTATGACCCATGTTCTAATTGAGTTCTCGTAAAACTTGGAAAATCTCTTTACTTGAACAACATCTTGAAAACATATTATACTGAATTTTTAATTGTTTGTAATTAACGGGATATGTGACATATAATCCCCTTATTTATGGATAATTAGGATTCTTTTGGCATATAAACTAGAAATTGATCATCACCCTCTAATTGGAATTAATTGACAAAGGAATTGGCGATTAATGAATTTTAGAGGATACTAGGAAGGTCTAAGGAATTAGGGTCTAGTCACATATAGTTTACCATGAAATTAAATCTTGCATGATTAAATTAATTAGTAATAAAAGTTAAATCCGAAAATTAGATAACTCTGAAACCTTAACTGCTTTCTCAAATATTTTATTCCCAACTCATTGCTGCTTGCTTTCTGAAATTTTTAAAGTACTGTTTAATGCTTTTTGAATATCTCAAACCCATTTTTTGCTTGCCTAACTAAGCTCATCACTCAATAACTGTTGCTTAATCCATCAATCCTCGTGGGATCGATCCTTACTCACGTAAGGTATTACTTGGTACGACGCGGTGCACTTGCCAGTTAGTAGTGTAGGTTGTAAAATCCCGCATCAAGTTTTTGGCGCCGTTGCCGGGGATTGATAGTGATTAACAACTATCAATTGTTTGATTGCTTATATTAGGCGTTTTATTTTTAATTTTATTAAAATATATTTCAAAAAAATTTTATAAATAAATAGCACCAATATTTTTCTTAATTTCTGAAATTAAGTTTGGTGTTGACTATTTATTATTTTTCTTCTATTTATTTTATTCAATATTTTTATCTCTTTACACAGGTCACCTCACTGGGAATTTTCTGCACTCTGACGTGGAGATTCCCATTCTTTCTTATTTTCTGGTTGTTTATACGCAGGAACAGAGACAAAGAATATCTCTTCGACTTTGATCCCGAACCTGAAAGGTCTTTCAGGCGGCATTTACAACAAGCAAGGCTTTACAAGGTTACAGAATCCACTATGGATCCGAATAATACTGATAATGCCAATGGGGCAAACCCGAATGGAAATGAGCAACAAAGGAGAGTGCTTGGCTCTTACTCTTCTCCTACTGCAGATCTTTATGGAAAGAGCATCGTGGTGCCTCCTATTACTGTGAACAACTTTGAGTTGAAGCCCCAACTGGTCACTCTGGTGCAACAAAACTGCCAGTATCATGGTCTTCCCTACGAAGACATAAATCAATTTATCTCTAGTTTTCTACAAATTTGTGATACTGTGAAGACAAATGGAGTAAACCCAGATGTGTACAAACTCATGCTCTTCTCGTTTGCTCTGAGGGATGGAGCAAAGCTATGGCTAGATTCCCAACCCAAAGAGAGTTTGGATACTTGGAACAAGGTGGTTACTGAGTTTCTCACTAAATTTTTCCCACCAAAGAAGCTGACTAAGCTTAGGGTGGAGGTTGAGACCTTCAGGCAGAAGGATGGTGAGACTCTGTATGAAGCTTGTTAGAGATACAAGCTACTGACTAGGCAATGCCCTCCAGACATGTTCTCCAAATGGAGTCAACTTGATATCTTTTATGAAGGCTTGGGTGAAATGTCCAAGATGTTCTTAGACAATTCTGCAGGAGGTTCATTGCACAAGAAAAAGACACCGGAAGAGACTATTGAGCTGATTGAATTGGTTACAAACAACCAATATTTATACTCCTCTAACAGGAATCCTGTGAATTCTAAAATCTCTCAAAAGAGAGGCGTGTTGGAAGTAGATGTTGTTAATGCTCTTCTTGCTTAGAACAAGCTGATGTCTCAGCAAATAAATCTACTTACTCAACAGATGGGTGGCATGCAAGTCTCAGCTATCAACACCCAAAATCTACCACAGGAAGTCTCCTATGACATTGCAGGTAATTTTGTACAAAATGATAATTATGATTATGCTCAACCTTCTTTTGAACAGGTGAATTACATGGGGAGTGGTCCTAGGAATCCCAACAATGACCCATATTCTAAGACATACAACAAGGAATGGAGAAATCACCCAAATTTTGGATGGAGGGATCAACCTTAGAGACCTCAGAACTTCAACAATAATTCTCAGGGCGGTTTCCAATAAAACAATGATTTGGAAGCAATATTGACAGGTTTTAGACAGGAAACCAGAGCATCCATCAAGAACCTGGAGATTCAAATAGGTCAAATAGCCACCAGAGTTAATAAAATTGATCAGAGGACCATTAATAGCCTTCCTAGTAACACAATTCCAAATCCAAGAGAGGAATGCAAGGCTATCTCCGTGATAAGTGGACAAGTGGCAAGTACGAAAGTACAAGTTATGCAGGAAACCAGAGCCTCCATTAGAAATTTAGAGGTGCTAGTGGGCCAACTGAGCAAGTAAATACTTGAGAGGTCTGCAAGTACATTTTAAGGTGATACAATGGTGAACCCAGGAGAAGATTGCAAGGTTATTCAATTGAGAAGTGGTAAAGTAGCTGGCTCTGAGACCAAGGTCAGTGAAGAGTTAGTTGAAAAAGAAGCTCCAAAAGAGAAGAAGGAAGAAGTAGAGCACGCCCCTCCAAAGCGTGCGGACAACCCATTCCCAGACTCTCTTGACACTTATCCTACACTACCAAAGGCTCCTGAGTACAAGCCTAAGATGTCGTATCTCAGAGAGTTCAAAAGGAGACCAAGGACAAGCAGTTTTCAAAGTTCTTGGAAATCTTCAGAAAGTTACAAATCAATATTCTTTTTGCTGAGGTTTTGGAGCAAATGCCTATCTATGTCAAGTTCATGAAGGAGCTGTTGTTAAAGAAAAAACGTTTAAAGGGAGATGAGATAGTAGTCCTGACTAAGGAATGTAGTGCTGTCATTCAGAATAACTTGCCAAGGAAGATGCCAGATCCAAGGAGCTTTCAAATTCTATGCACCATTGAGAGCACAACCTTTGAGAAAGCCCTATATGATCTGGGGGCAAGCATAAATCTAATGCCCTTATCTGTGATGAAAAAGCTGCAAATCCAAGAAGCACAACCCACAAAGATAGCATTGCAGCTGGCAGATAAATCTATGAAGCCTGCATACAGATTAATGGAGAATATCCTAGTTAAAGTGGGTAAATTCTTCCTTCCAGCAGACTTTGTGATTCTTGACACGGAAGAGAATGAGAATGCCTCTATAATTCTAGGAAGACCATTTCTAGCCACAGGAAGAGCTCTGATTGATGTAGAAATGGGTGAATTAGTACTTAGAGTGCATAATGAGCAACTGGTCTTTCATGTCTTCAAAGATATACATCCAATAGGTGAAGAAGAGAGGTGCATACAGGCAGAGCTTATTGATCTATCCCTTCAAAAACCCCCTGATGATACACAGCAGAATCTGCAGCTTAAACCTCCCTTGGCAACAATCAATAAAATTTCTCCTGACATCAAACCTAAGTTTGGTATTAGGAATGCATCATCTACCAAGGAGGAGGTTCCCAAAAAGAAGAAAATACCCAGAGGATGGAGAAACAAAAAGATCCCCACTGAAGGTTTCTCCCCAGGAATGAAGGTGGTGTTGACCAGCAATCCAGCACGGGTTTATACAGTAATCAGAATCCTCTCTCTGGAGCATATTGAGCTACGTTATGGAGACACAAGAAAGAAGTTCAAAGTAAGGGGTGAAGAGCTGAGCCCCTATGATCCTCCTCCTTAGAGGAGCTGACCGTCAAGCTAGTGACGATAAAGAAGCGCTTGTCGGGAGGCAACCCGATAAATTCGTATCCTTAGCTATTTTTATTTTTCATAGTAGTAGTTTTCTTTATTGAGTTCTTACTAACTTTTTGATTATACAGCTATGTTATTCCAGGAACCGAACACCTCAAGTTAAAAAAAAGAGAGCGCATACGACGCGCAAGCGTCACTGACGCGAAAACGTCGATCATGTGTGAGTGAAAAATAAAATTCGACAGAGAGTTGAGCGGGAATGGCGCCGGAACCAAGCCTTTAGCACAAACAACCCACACGTTCGCGTACCTCACGCGTGCGCGTAGTTTGTGATTTTTGCCATTCACGCGGCCGCGTCCCCGACGCGAATGCGTGACCTGCAAATTCAACGTAAAAGAGTGTTTGGGCAGAGAGTTGTGTTGGCTTGGGGCAGGAAGTGTGCTAAAAGCACAAGTTAGAGCACGCGGACGCGTGACTGACGCGTTCGCGTCAGTTGCACATATGGCCATCCACGCGAGCGCGTGCATGACGCGAACACGTCGTATGAAAAATTAGCTCCCAAGCCATGTGAACAGAGAGTCGCGCGGGCGCGTGGCTGGCTTCGCGCGAATCGCACAACATCCAGGGCACACAGACGCGTGCCTGACGCTAACGCGTCATTATGAAGAATGCGTGAGCCACGCGTACGCGTTGTTGGAGCCGCCCAGTTTTCTTTCTCTCTCTCTCCTAATCCTTATTCTCTCTTATTCTTTTATCCTCTTCTTTTTCTCTCCTCATAATATTTGTTTCTTCTATTTCCAGTTCTTCTTTTCTTGAGGACAAGCAAACCTTTAAGTTTGGTGTTGACGCTGCGCTTATTGGTTTTTTTTGGGCATAAAAGGGAGGCGAATCATCTTCACTAAGGAACACCACCTGAAGAATAAAGTGACTGCTAGGATAACTAAGGTGGTTGAGTTCCTTTCATTTTTATTCCTCCCCTCTTTTTCTATGTTAAGTTTCGGTTTTCTGCTATTTTACTTTGTCTGTTGCATGATCTTTTATTAGTTAGAATCCTAGGACTAGTTTAGTTTTCTTTTAAATTGCTTTAATGCTGAAAAGATGTTTCATGTACCACTCACTGAACTTGAATCTAAAAAGAAAAGAAAAAGAAGTGATGTATTACATGAGAAATTGAGTTAATTTTAAGAATAGTCTGATTTACTTAAAGGTGGTGGTATTTTCTGTTATTTTTGAATGCATGATATGAACAGTACATATTTGAATTTGAATCAAGGGATGTTGATGTATAAGGAACAGGAATTTAGAGAATTATTATGACTTCTCTGAAATAAACAAAAATTTATTCCTTGAAGCAAAAGAAACAGCAAAAAAATAATTTAAAATAGATAATAATTAATAAATAAAAGCAAGGTCCAAGGCTCTGAACATCAATGACTAGGAAGGTCAGACATGATTAAAAGCTCAAAGAGTTGTTTCCCTAGTCATATGCTTGTGGTGTTTCTGTGTCAAGTAATCCTTGAGACAGAACACTTAGAGTCGAGACCAAGTGCGTTTTAACAGAGTATGCCAAAGGCTTTGAGCACCACTGTCTGGGAGTAACTGAAAGAAAAATCAAAACTCAAAGAGAGTTCCCCAGTTAAGTGCTTGTGGTGTTTCTGTGTCAAGTAACTCTTGAGACAAAACATTTAAAGTCACGGCTAGGCTCAAGGTACAAAACACCAAAGAAAAATAAAGTAAATTAAATTTTGCTGTGTTCAAGGATTAAACTGAAATATAAAAGATCAGAGAATTCATAATATTATCCGGATTCTAAGTCTGAATGACAATGACATCCTTCTGATCCAAAGGAGAGTGAAATGCCAAAACTATTCAGGATTACAGTTGTAAACCCCACTATAAGAAGAGACACGAGCTTAATCGAACTCTCATTCTCGTGCAAATTCACATCATAAGCTTATATTAGTTTTGGTTGCTTGAGGACAAGCAATAGTTTAACTTTGGTGTTATGATGCGTGAGCATCTTGTCTATCTTTTCCTAGTGAATTTGCACTTAAATTGCTGAGTTTAATTAAGAATTAATTATATTTTAGCCACTATGGATACTATTTTGATATTTGTGCAATATTGTTTATTTTAGGTAGCATTCGACTAGATTTGATGGAGTTTCTGCAGCTCAAGATTTAAAGAAGATAGCAGCGAGGAGCGACGCGTACGTGTGACTGACACGTACGTGTGATCTGGAAGTATCCATGGCAACGCGTGCGCGTGACTGACGCGTACGCGTGATTTGAAGATTTGCTCAGCAACGCGTTCGTGTGACCAACGCATCCGCGTGACTTGCGAAGAAGACCAGCAACGCGTACGCGTGA